>NW_026067946.1:6762740-6869256 GCF_014885135.2 Alexandromys fortis
GGGGGGAAAAGGGAGACGGGGAGGGAAATGGGAGGTGGAGAGGAGGCAGAAATTTTTTTCCATCATCATATTTCTATGCATTTTAATAGTTAATGCAGTTTTATGTTATATATTCTGTAGATTATTATAATCATTTATTTTCTATTGAAAATGAGCCAATATTTCAAGGCCTTTTGAATATTAACAAGTGGGTATGTCTTAAATATTATATTCAAGAAAAGATAAAATTAAAAGATGATTTTTATCCAACTCTATTATTGACATATAATTTTAAAAAAATAGAACTTAAAATATTTGTCTCTGTGTGTTATATTTTATTCATTTAGAGATCTTTCTGTCACCTTCCATGTGTGTACATATATATACATACACATATATATATATACATATATACATATCTTTATACCCTGCAACATTTTTCTGTCTTCACTTTCAGCCTAAGCAGTTTGTTTACCTTACCTCAACCCCACTGCTCTCTTGTGTTTTCCCCAAGTCAGAGCCTCTGTGATGGACTCTCCTCTCTTGTTAAGTATTCTCTTGTCATAGTTGAAAATAATCAATATTACTGGTTTGCTTGCTAATCTGCTGGAATAATATCTTAGTATTTTCTAACTTTTGTTGGATCATGTTCAAAGTTATAGATATAAAACACTGAAAATGCCCCCTCCAAAGCAGATGTTGTGGAATTGGAAGCCATGTGCCATTAACAGTGGTTGCATGAAACTCACAAACCATTATAACAAAAACATGGGACTTGCAATGGTAAAGTGATGCTGGATTGGGAAGGATGCTTTGGCGTAAGGAGCTGCAATCCTACCTGACAAGAAATACCATCTACTGAGGTTGTTTTCATTTTGACTTTACATCTACAAAATTTAGCATCTTCAACTTGCATCAACCAGAAAAACTACAACTGTCAATCACCATGAAAGCAAGCTTTGCTCTCCAAGGCCAGTGAGGGATCAGCGTCTGTGTAGTGGGACTGACATAAGGAGATGAGGGACAGACACAGGCCTGACAAATGGGCTGCTGTTTTGGTCCTTCCTAGTTAAATCACCGCAGAGGATCTGAAACCTAATATGTTATCTCATGTTGTTTGTATTGATTATCTGATGGGAAAGGAATCTTCAAGTGTAAATACCTAAGGATTTTCCTAAAACACCTCCTAGTTATTAAATTAAAAGAAAGTTTATTCATCTATTTTGATACAGAAGATAAAGGGATCAGTAAGAAGAAGATTAAAAAGTAGTCCTGGTTACTCAGAAGAATCACACCACGCACATGCCTCACAAGCGAAGGGTAAACTTTTCAGGAGGTGGTCATATTTAATCTGATTTAAACCCTATACAGTATATGGATGTGTCAAACCAATACAACGTACCCTGTCCCTATGCCTAACTTCTATATTTTTGTGTATCAACTATAAAGTAATTTGAAAAAGATAGATAAATAGGCCATTAAAATATGTATCAGACATTAAAATAATAAGTGGATAACAAGAAAAATAGGACAAAAAATGTGAGTGACTTAGAAGTCAATTTCTTTGAAAAATAGAAGTTTCTTGGACTGTTGAGAAACAAAAGGAACAAATACACCTATTCCTATGCAGAATTGAATTAGTTTCTTAAAACTTTCCCACCTGAATCAGTAACTGTTTTGGTCAGATACAGACATGCACGTAAGAATGAAATAACTAAGTTAACTAAGTGTAACTTAGTAGCACTTGTAAGCAAAAACAGAAGATACATAGACACACAGATATTATGATTATTTCCCTATGGTTATAGATGAAGTTGGATGAGTGGCTCACCGAAGGAATGTGGGCAGAGATAACTTTGAAATTAAGGCTGCTTGGCTTGTGTTTTTTCACTTATGTTTTCTATGGTATTGATTTGCGTCCTTTTTGCTTTTCTTTCCTTTCTATTCATTTTGTTCGTTATACCCCTCCTATTTCTCCTATTTCCACCACCCTTGTCCCTTTCTTCCTCCTCCTTTTAATTCCTTTTTTCTTCTTGTTCTCCTTTTCTCTTCTCTTTCTCAAGCTTCTTAAGGCAGAAATATAATCATTGATCTGACAACCTTTTCTCATCTGACCTTCAAACTTTTCCTCGAAGAAGCACTTTCTTTCTATACAGTACACTTAGATGTGTTGTGGCTCCATTACTTCTCCAATGATAGATAATACTGTTTCCCCTAACGTTATTTTTAACTCATGGATTGCTTTAAAGTTTTACTTGATTTCTAAATTTTTAGGGGTTTTCCCCCATATTCTAGTTCATACTCTAATTACATTTGAGCCAGAAAGTAATTTGCCTGATTGCAATGTTTTGCAGTTTTTTTAGGTTGATTTATTGTACTAAATATCCTATCATTTGTCATTTTCTAAGAGTTTGTGTAGGAAATTATACAAAAAGTACTCATTTATATCTGTTTTTTTCAATAAACTTTTGAGATATATTTGTTTTATGTATTTTATTAGTTTCTTCTATTTATTGTTATATATTTTAAAAATAAATATGTGTTAAATTCATTCGTTAAATGAACATTAGTTCATTTATGACTAAAGTAAAGTTATGTAAAAACATAACACAATTATCTTTGTAAATTCCTAGGAGAAAAAATAATCAATTGTTTGCCTATCAGTATAAGTTTATCAGGAAAGAAAACTATATCCTCAAAATGTTAGCATTTCTTTGTATCTCCTCCATTTGTTTTCTTTATTTTATTGAGCTACACATTTTCTCTGTTCACTTCCCTTTCTCTCCCCTCCCCTTCAACCCTCTCCCATGGTCCCCATGCCCCCAATTTACTTGGAAGATCTTGTCCTTTTCTATTTCCCATGTAGATTAGGTCCATGTATGTTTCTCTTAGGGTCCTCTCTGCTGTCTAAGTCCTCTGGGATTGTGAATTGTAGGCTGGTCGTCTTTGCTTTATGTCTAAAAACCACTTGTGAGTGAATACGTATGATATTTGTCCTTCAGGGTTTGGGTTACCTGACTGAGTATGATGTTTTCTAGATCCATCCATTTGCTTGCAAATTTTAACATGTTGTTATTTTTTTTCTGCTGTGTAGTACTCCATTGTGGAAATGTACCACATTTTCCTTATCAATTCTTCGGTGGGGGGGGGCATTTAGGTTGTTTCCAGGTCCTGGCTATGACAATCAATGCTGCTATGAACATAGTTGAACACATGTCTTTGTGGTATGATTGAGCTTCCTTTGAGTACATACACAAATGTATTGCAAGATCTTGTGGAAGTATGTTTCCTAATTTTCTGAGAAGCATTCTCAATGACACATCACTATTTTTCTCTATTTTTATATATTCCAGTAACTGTGAACCAACATCTCATGACAGTTTTAATTTGCATTTTTCCAGTGAATATGATCTATGAGAATTCTCCTGAGCTTGTTGCTCATAGTAGGATGTTGACACAAGCATTGTCTGTTCATTGCAATTGTATTTCTTACTAATATTTGGTTCCATTCTAGAGACACATGAATTGTGTAGTATATATCTTTCAAATATTTACTTAGTGTATTGCTATACCATTCATTTTAGTTTTTTTAAATATCTCTTTAAATTGGTTTCTATTTCGATGGGTCAAGTCAGCTTTGACTTTCTAGTGCTCCGTGATTGTGATTTCTGGAATATTCTCTGTTTCTGAAGGTCAGAAAGAGATCTTCTGTTTCTTTGACAAGGGTCATGCTTGTGAGATTGCATTTATTCTGTGCTGAGTTTTTATCTACTCTGTGTATGGTTTTACACCATTGTTAGGATTTTCTATCACCTGTTGTTTGCAATTCTAGTTTTCTCCATCATGTTAGTGATTCATTTGAAATCCAATAGGTCATACAAACACACGTCCTTCATTTCAAAATATCTTTCCCAGTCTTCCCTACATGTTAAAATGTTAGTGTGTTTCCTCCAAGCTGGTTGTTTTTACCTTTTAGTTATTTGGGCTATCATAAAACTTTTGCATTTTTATTTTGAGCCTTAGAATCATTTTGTTGGTACTATAATAGTACCAAATGCCCTCTGTGATTTTTAGTAAAATTATTATGAATATATCAAGTTGAAGACAATGGCTAGTTTAGCAGATTATAGATGGACATATTTTATTTATCTATTTTACTATGTTTTCAAGTGAAAGGTTAAAGTATTTTTTCTCTACCTGATTTGGGTTGTCACAGTCCACAGAATGTGAAAAGCGATGCTAAAAGATGTAGTGATGCTCGTGTGACTGTTACCAAGACAAAGAAGTCCAAAGAGTTCACAGGGGACCCTGAGACTGCCTATAAGATGCATGACCACCTTCAGAACACCATACTGAGCATTCTTTTTCTCCCAGTCTTAAGGAGAAGAGGATAGATGCAATTCCAACTGTAGGCTATTTTATGTGTGTTGTTTATTGTACTATTTCTTTGTTTACTTATTTTATGTATTTATGTGTGTGCCTGAGTATGCATATGTCTAACAGGTTCTTGGAGATACCCATAAAGGACAAAGAGAGCAGTTTCCCTAGAAGAGGTGTACAGGTGGTTAGGAAATGCCCAATAGTGGTGCTGGAAACAAAGCTTGGGTCTGCTGCAGGAGCACTAAGCAGTCTTAGTCACTGTTCCAATCAACATTTCAATTCCTGGCAACTGTGAAGATGTTTCCTTTAACCTGGCAAGACCTGTTTTGCAGATGTGAACCAACCAAGGCTCTTGAGATAACAAAACTGCCTGGATTACCCGGCAGATTAAGGAGATATAACTGTTTCCTTACAAGAGGAAGCTGAAGGAATAATTCAATCTAGCATGGGAATACATGAGGATAGAATTAAGGTTGGAAGGATATGATTTGAAAATGGGGCAAATTACCAGAGACCAAATATTTCAGAAGTGACTAGAAGTTAAATGAGATTTGGATGGCAAAGCTCTAGTGATAGATATATCATCCTATCATGGTACAGGCATACATAAACACTGCTGACAACAGCCCAGATCACATGACTTCACGTGAAAATGAGTGCAGGGTATTTATTCTAAAGAGGCTTCTAATCAAATATTATCTTTTTATTTTATCTAAATTCTCATCATTTTTATTGAAAGTCTCAGGATAAGAACAATATCAAGACAGCAACTTTAATTTTTGTTTATATTTCATTCCTATGTCTGGCAGATGTAAAATACTCATTCTTTTTTTTAATTTATTTATTTCTTTATTAATTAATTAAAGATTTCTGTCTTTAGTTCCTTAGGTGATTATGTTTGTAGATTTTAATGTTGTTTTTATTTCTGACCATGGTCTGACTCAAGGCCTTAAGAAAGATCTGCAACTTAGGCCGGGTTGGCTGTATTTTTATCTCTTTCCTTACTACAAGTCATGCTAGGCTTTATCGATTTTATGCATCATTTCAATCAACTAACTTTTTAGTTTGGTGTTGTCCTCTGCTGTTTATATGTACTATTACACGGATGTTGCCAACACATTCTTTCACAGACACTTATCCTTACTTTAATTTGCTCTTTTCCCCAGGAATTCAGCAGTAACACAGAACAGAAATCATATAAATCTCTCCTTTATTTGTCAGCATTTTCTATAATCACATGCTTGCTTCTTCACTTTTATCATGCTGTATCCTGTTGAAGCCTTCTCTAAAGAGCTTATTGATGTAAAATTGGGAGCTCCACACATCATCGTTATCTTTTCTTCCTGATTTAGTTTTGGTTATCAATTCCATTACTAGTTAAAATAATAGTTTCTTCTCATTAATATGCATCCAAAGTTATAAAATTCTCTCACTACTTTTGGTGCATATACAACATTTATCTACCATTTTATTTTTTATTAATTATTTTATTTTATTCTCTAATTTCTTTATTCTCATTTGAATATGTAGCAGAATTTGAAGATTTTTCTGTTTTATTAATTTTTTCCACATAACATATTTTTATCTTGTTTTCTCCTTCCCCAATTCCTCATAGGTTCTCTTCATCTTTCTACCCACCCAACGTTATGTTCTATTTCTCTCTCTTAAAATAAAAGAAACAAAAACCTCACAAAAACACAAAAATCAAAAAAAAAAATAGGCAAATGACCAACTAGAATAAAAGGAGAGCAAAGCTAAATAAATCAAAAAGTTTACAAAATACCATTGTTGTTGGCCAACTTCTCCTGTACATGGTCAGCCCTTAAATGTGGTTGATATACTTAGTAACACGCCACTGAGGAAAACTGATTTACCCTTTACTTATGAGATATCAATTCTCGACAAATTTTTGTTAAAGGTAGAACCCCGTGTTTTCTTCCTTGTTTTTGTTGCAATAACTGGCTGACAATTGCAATCCAGTCAGAACTTTCTCTGGGTGAAACCCCTCTAATAGATTAAGTATTTTCAGAGCCATGGTGAATCTTTTACCACATATCCCCTTCTGCTCCTGGAGTTTCTTACTTCCGCTGTATACCCCAGCACCCTGCTCTTGCCCTGTCTGGACAAGCACCGCCCTGGCACATCTGCACTGTGCCCCATGTATGCTATTCATTCTCTGCTTTGCTCCTACACCCGGGTGAATGGAAGTGCAATTTTATTATTAACAGGAGATCTAATTAATTTAATTACAGAAAATTAGAATTTGGACAAAAGTGCACATATATTTGCTTTGTGGGCGCTTCTCAAAGGGTAAATATTTTCATCTACGAACAGCGTGTTAAACATTTCATCCAATAGTTTCCTGCATATCTTCAGAAGTTAGAAAGGATGCATTTTCAAAATGAAACAAATTAACTTGTCACATTCTCTCAAAGTTATCTATTCTCGGGCCTGCTTAAAAAACATTCGTATGTCTCACCCCACACTATTCAGCTAGAATTCTCAGATGCCACCTCAATGCTTGTGTACTGACTTAACCAAAGCCTCCTGGAAATAAAGCTCACTATTCCTAATGGTTGAAGACTTGAGGAAAACACAGTCTTCTTCAAAGTTGTATCCTAAATCTTCTAATTATACACAGACAGAATAAACCCAAAGATTGGAAAAGAACTGTTTCATAAGATTATGTACATAGAAAACTCAGAATAATGTAAGGTTTAGAAAAATGAGAGAAACATTCCAAAAAGTATTTGTGTCTGCAGTCAAATGTTCTACCACTGAGCTATACCCCCAATATTTGTGTCTGAATAGAGCTCACAGGTTTACTAAATAAATAAATAATATGTTAACTGCAAGCACAAAAAGGCAAAATTAAATGTGTAAATGCAGAAACACTGATATGCATTCAGAGATCTGCCTACAGTTTATTTTATTGGTATGAATGCAAGTGTTTACATGCAATGGAGGGATAGCGGGACTCTGGGCAAATGAGAAAGCAGTGATATACATATACATATATGTATAGATACATATATAGATACATATGTATATATACATGAAAGTGGGATTCTTTTGGAGAAAAGAAATCAGCAAGATACAGTGAGGAAAATGGGGTTGACAAATATTAGCAAAGTAATATAATATGTATGTATACAAATGTCATACTGAAATTATTCTGTGTGCTAAAAAAATATTTCAGTCAAAAAAGGTAGGGTTTGCCCTGTGATTAATCAATGGAAATTCTATTAAAAGTGTTAACATGGAATGAATCTGGATTTTCTGATTTTAGCACACACATTTTAGTCACATTTACTAGAACAGGCAGTGAGAAATCAAACCTGAAATTTGAAATATTAGTGAGAAAAAATGCTGTAAAATATTTCAAATTCCTCTAGAAAAACATTGGTATAAAATCATAAGCATCCCTTTACTGCTTTGTGGTGGTGGCGGAAACAATGTGGGGTAACAATTAAAACTACAGATGGTGGAGTTATGGCGTCCAAATCTAGAGATCAATTCCCAGCTTTGTGCTCTTGGATAAGCTTCTACCCTGAGAGGGGATGGGAGAATCAAATAACACCTCCAAAGCCCTCCAAACATTGTCTCCTTCCAAGTGACACAAAGTGTAAGACATTTTCTCTTTGTTTCCCATACTCACTTGTGACCCCTTTAAGTATTATTGCCTCAGCCCCTTTTCTTCTCCTGCCCCCTTCTTCTTGTTCTCACCCTCCTCCACCTCTTCTTCCTCCTTTCCCTCGCCCTTGCCTTTCCCCTCCTCCTCTTCCATCCTGTCGCTCTTTTGATGAAGAAAGCAAAAGCTCAGATGAGGAATCATATGGCCCCAACTTTCTGCTACTGTGACAGGCTAAGAGAACAATTATTTTGCAAAGTGAACTAGACATGTTGGGTACAGATGATCATGCACTCTGGTGGGGCATCACAAACTCTACATTTGACAAATGAAATTTCA
Source organism: Alexandromys fortis (assembly GCF_014885135.2). Taxonomy (NCBI): domain Eukaryota; kingdom Metazoa; phylum Chordata; class Mammalia; order Rodentia; family Cricetidae; genus Alexandromys; species Alexandromys fortis. Next base: position 6,771,070 of record NW_026067946.1, read on the forward strand.
TATGCACTGGAGATTTACAAGGGAAATGCTGCTGAGATTTACAGCTGTTTGAGGCCTAAAAATGAAACTCTTTTTTTTTTCTCTTTAGAAGTATCTAATGAAAGAAATTCTTCTACGCCTAAATCAAATGCCAGCCATTTAGCCTGAGTCTGTTGAGTAATGTGGTCTGTCAGCTCAGAAGAATCTGCACAATTTTTGACACCTAAGAACAAAATATTTTAACTTTGGGTAAGTACAGTTGCATTAGTGAAGAGAGTTTTATGATCTAAAGCATCAGGCTGGTCAGTAGGTTTTAGGAATCATAATTTACTAATTCACGGAAAATAACTTTTAAAGAATACCACCTGCTAGAGTTTATGGGGAGAAATAACAGACCTGGAAATCAATTCTCGAATATACAGTAAGGGTGTAAATTACCATCATGAGGTTTCCTGCATTTAATTTTAAACATGCCCCCTCCAGACACCCAGGGAAAGCAACACAGTTAAAAAGGAACTGAGAACAACTTCAGCTTTCTATCCCGGTCTGAGGACTGTGAGGGGCACAGTGGTCCATGGTCATTTTCAGATCCCAAATCCTTAATACCACAACGACTTTTTCATATATGTCTTCTGAACACCATTTTATGTAAGTGATAGTGTTCAACGTTTTAATTGTTGACCTTTTAATTATGACCACTAGGGCTGCTTGGAAAAAATGTTCACAAGTGACAACTTTTATTTCTGAGATATTAAAGAACAGAAACCTAAAACGTATGGTAATTAATATGCACTAACACTGGAATGTGCTGTTCTGACTTGGAAAGGAAATAGAATACAATGGAACAGTCAACAGTTTTCCTGCCTTGTTCATTCCTTCTCTGAGCCGTAACGAAAGTATCGAGTGGTGAATGAATACTTCTAGAACAGTTTTACCGCTACAAATGCACTCTCACCTACTCAGTATAGTTTGATTGACTGTTTCGAAGTATTATGTAAACTCTTTCCATTATGAGCTTTTTAAAAATGTAAGCACTCTGAGAACTGTTCAAACTAATACATTGATTTAATTAGTTTGTTCATTTATTCAATTATTATATGAGTTCATTCATTGATGCTTAACAAAAATATATGAATTACCTATGAGGGATCAATGATGGTAGTTTTATGTTTAAAACTATGGTGATCTGGAGGATGAGGATGCCAGAGGACGAGGAGGCAGGAGGATGATATGGCATAGGATTTATCACCCATCCCTGGGAATGGCTGCTCTTACATTTCCATGTATTTTATATAGAAATCCATTTCTGATTCTCTGTATCATTGTTCTATTTTCTTTTTCTCTTTAGTGCAGCACAATTTTAATTATCTATCTTTAAACATAATTGGCATGTATAAATTAATATTCCTATCTTATTTTAATATGTTCTTGACTAATTGGGAATGTTTATGCTTCCATATTATTTTTAGAACTAATCTGTTAATTTTTAAAATTGAGTACTAGAACATTTACTGAGGTAGCATAATCTTTCATCTATTAAAATATCATATCTTTTCTTTAATGTAAAAATGTTTTATGTACATATCAATGTTATTTTATGCTTTTTAATGAAATATATTTCTAAAGAACTGTCAATCTATTTTTTTCTATTGAACTTCACATTGTAGTTTCTTTCATTGTCTGAAGAGCAATGATATAATGAATATAATTTTAATATGTTTTAAAAGTTTTATTCAAAATAAGCCTTAGAAGCAAGAAAACTAATATTTTCTTACTCTATTAGGTAAGTAGAATTTGATTAAAATACACAGACGAAATGGAGAACATTTGGATTGCTGACACTAGCTCTCTATGATCTTAATCATGGTGCCTTCATTAGCAATACTTATTTTGATATCAGCAGTGATGCCATGCTTAGGTATATGGCCTACCAAAATGTGGTCATATTGTACTTAATATATGACTAATATGTTTTATATGTAGGATGGTGTAAAACCCAAGAGCAAACTGCCTGAGTTAAAATAATTGAGGAAGTAATGGAATAATTGGAAATTTTCTGATGTGGATACGGAGAGCATTTAGACCCACAGGTGTTCTGAGACTTACTGAAGAGGTGCGTTGCACTCACATCTTTCCAGCCTGCAAGTGTGATAGCCAACCACCGGGAAGACCTCAGGGAAATGCAATACAGCAAAGATGATCCCACCATGCAACTACACAGGCGTTGCTCTGCAGTTTGCAAAACGAAGTCTCACTTGTATTACCCAATCTTGGTTTTTTAACTAATAAGTATACAAATAAATTGTAAGTATTATCTTCATGCTTGCTCTATTGGAAAGCAGCAACTGTCAATAAAATGACATTTAAGAATTATTTTACTACCTCCATGTATAATCACTAAAATAATCAATGCAAATTTTTCAAAAGTGTAGAAAGTTCCCTTAACCAATTTTCTTTTCTTGTTTTTTATTAAATATATTCATTTATTTTACATGTAGACTAAAGTTTCAACTCCCTCCACTACTCCCATTTCCCTCTCCCCAACCTTTCCTTTGCCTGCCTCTTCCCAATCCACTATATCTCGGTTTCTGTTCAGGAAAGGGCAGGCCTCCCATGGGTGTCAACAAAGTATAGCATATCGATGGGAGGTAGGACTAAATTCCTCCTCTTTCTAAATTCCTCCTCTTTCCAGGTTCTGGCTATTACAAATAATGCTGCTATGAACATAGTTGAACAAATGCTTTTGTCATATGATAGGGCATCTCTTGGGTATATTCCCAAGAGTGGTATTGCTGGGTCCAGTAATGGATGAAGAAAGTGTGGAATATATACACATTAGAGTATTATGCTGCGGTAAAAAACAATGACTTCTCGAATTTTGCATGCAAATGGATGGAAATAGAAAACACTATCCTGAGCGAGGTAACCCAGACCCAAAAAGATGAACATGGGATGTATTCACTCATAATTGGCTTCTAGCCATAAATAAAGGTCACGGAGTGTATACCTGGTGAACCTAACGAAGCTAAAGAAGAAGGTGAACCCAAGAAAAAACATATAGTTATCCTCTTGGCTAAGGGAAGTAGATAAAATTGCCGGGGACAAAATTGGGATCTTGGGGGTGGGGTGGGTTGGGGATAAGGGGGGACAGGGAGAGAAAAGTAAGAAGGGGAGGATTGGGGGAACTTGGGGAAACAGGAAGATTGGGATAAAGGAAGGTCGGATAGGGGAGCAGGGAAGCACATATCTTAGTTAAAAGAGCCACCTTAGTGTTGGCAAGAGACTTGAACCTAGAGTGGCTCCCAGGAGCCCAAGGCGATGTCCCCAGTTAGTCCCTTGGGAAACTGAGGATAGGGAACCTGAACTGACCCTATCCTATAGCATTACTGACGAATATCTTTCATATCACCATAGAACCTTCATCTGGTGATGGATGGAGATAGAGACAGAGACCCACACTGGAGCACTGGACTGAGCTCCCAAGGTCCCAATGAGAAGCAGATGGAGGGAGAACACGAGCAAGGATGTCAGGACCACGGGGGGTGCACCCACCCACTGAGACAGTGGGGCTGATCTATTGGGAACTCACCAAAGCCAGCTGGACTGTGACTGAAACAGCATGGGATAAAACCGGACTCTCTGATCACGGCGAACAATGAGGACTGATGAGAAGCCAAGGTCAATGACAAGGGGTTTTGATCCTACTTCATGTTCTGGCTTGGTGGGAGCCTAGCCAGTTTGGACGTTCACCTTCCTAGACATGGACGGAGGGGGGAGGACCTTGGACTTTCCACAGGGCAGGGAACCATGACTGCTCTTTGGATAGGAGAGGGAGGGAGAGAGGAGTGGGGGGAGGGGGAGAAGAGAGGGGGGAGGGGGAGAAGATGGGGGGAGGGGGAGGGAAATGGGAGGCTGGGAGGAGGCGGAAACTTTTTTTTCTTATTCTCAATAAAAAAAAATGAAAAAAAAAATAAATTCCTCCTCTTTCTAGTAAGGCTTAGTACTATAGTATAATAGCCCAGTATGAGGAAGGTCTGGCCATGGGGAAAGCCCGGACACAGGGAGGATAATGAAGTAGATGTGGTTGGGATACGAAGTGGGTCTTGGGAGGCAGAATCCAGTGAGTAGCAGCAGTCCAGTTGGTTGACTGGTTTCTATCTTGCTTGCTGGTTGGTGGGGATTCCACCAGAGCAGTGGAATTCCACCAGAGTTGGGAATCAGGGTCCAGCTGACTAGCTGGTATGGAAATGGGAGGGGGGAGCATGGGATGAGCCCTTCGGTCTTAGAGTCTGGAGATTGAAGGAACTCAGCTGGGAGGCCAGTGACTCCTCTGTTCTTTTTACTGGTGTGGGTTGTACCTGTGACAATAGAGTCTGCTAAAGTTGAGGGGAAGAGCTGGTCACAGAAAGGATGATAAGGTGGGTGGGATTGGGTGGCAGAGCAGATCTCAGGGGAACAGAATCCAGTGGGTAGCAGGAATGGCAGTCCAGCTGGCAGGCATGGCTGTCACCGTCACCTGCTTGTCTGCTCTTAGTCAATTTTCTTGAGGTTGAGATTTTTATTTATGTGTGTGTGTGTGTGTTTGTGTGTGTGTGTGTGTGGTGTGGTGTAGTGTTGTGGTATCGTTGCATATTCATATGTGTGTGCAAACAGGTGCATGAACCCATGAACAAACATAGTTGAGGAGAACAGAAGTTGTCCTCTATTAATCTCAAATTTATTCCTGTAAAGCAGTGGTTCTCAACCTTCCTAAAGCTGCAGCCCTTTAATACAGTTCCTCATGTTGTGGTGAGCTCCAGGCATAAAATTATTTTTTGCTGCCACTTCATAACTGTAATTTTGCTATTGATTTGAATAATAATGTAAATATAAGGTATGCATATGTAAATATCTGATATGTGACCCCTGTGAACCCCAAAGGGGTTGTGATCTCCAAGTTGAGAACAACTTCTTTATAACACAAACTCTCACTGAACCCAGACCTAGGCTTTTTGACGGAAAGTTTCAGCAATTCCCCAGTCTCGATTCCCCTAAACCCTGGGGTTATAGATGGACACACAGTCACACACAGCCTTCTACATGGCTGCTGAGGTCTGAACTCAAACCCTTATGCACGTACAGCTGTGCTCTTACTCACTGAGCCATATCCCAGACTCCATCATTATTATTTTGAAAAGTCATTCTACAGCAATATTCTATAGACAATATGGACTATGGACAAGTTATAGGTTACATGGTCTGGATAATTTTCAGATTTGTGTGGATGAGTTTTTTAGTTAGGTTTACAAATTTTAAGAGCTAAAGAATGAGTTAATATTTGGAAATCAGAGTAATCAAATTGACTTATTCAACTAATCTTTTTTAATAAACAAAATGTCCTTGGCTTTATTGTTTCATGTTTTTCTGTATGGCTGCTGATATCAACACTGGCCTTGAGCTTATTTTTTATGGATGATTTTTTTTTTGTGGCAATAGTCTTGGGAAATAAAGAGGATATAAAGAGCAATGTGAAGTAATTCACAAAACAAGGGAAGAAATGCAGGGCAGGAAGTGAACGATGATCAGGGAGCATCTATTCCGTATCTAATAACTGCATCGTCTGAAAATACATAAATATAAATAGATAGCATCATGTAGTGCTGTTTCTCGTTTCAAAAAAGATAGCCAACATCCTAAGCTAACGCTTGTAAGTCACACGACTAATGGAGGAGAGAAGAGAGAATCAAGACCATGTGTTACCACTTTAGTAATCTCTAATAGAGCTATACGTTTGTTGCAGATCATTTTGGAAATGTTCTGGAGATCCTCAAGACACATTTTCGGGTATCAAGAATTTTGGAAATCACTGTTGAGTTTAACCATTTAACCCCAGGCTAGGGCCTGTGATTCGTTTGATACTTCTAACTAACACTTAAGACCCACAGTTCACAGTGTAGAAACAACTTGTATTCAGTGTGACTTTTGGGATCCTCTTAGTGATTATCATAGAAAATAACCTATCTTTAACTTTATAAACCCCAGTTTTAACTCTGCTTTGCATATAAAAGACACGGTAAAAAAAGTTTTATTTCTTTTGGGGGTAAGATTTAATATATGTTAAATTTTCCAGACATGCAACCTCTGTAAAAATCAGGAAATACTGTAACCTGTTTTGTTTGGAATGCTCCCAAGAACTAGCATGATTTTACAGATCTTTTTGTTCATGCCATGGCAGCTCATGTTATTTACCTTTATCAGTCTCTTGTACTCATGGGCCCATTTGGTGCTCTTATTAAAATGTTAAGTAGGAAAAAGCCTAAATATCTTTGCATTATTTCCTTTCTTCTAAATAAAACTAAATGCATTACAAAATGTTCACCAGCATCCAATTATGCTATTGCATTCACTAATATATTTACTCCTGTATATTTTAATTACTAAAATCATATATTTTATCTATTAAATTTATTTGAAAATTTAAAATTAGTATGTGGTATGGGTAAAGGTGTTATGAAATTTGTTTATTGATAACGTATACATTATAAAATGATCTCCACACTGTAGCTAATTAACTTTTTTTTATCACTTTTACATTTGCCATTTGTGTGTTTAGGGATATTTAAAACCTCTCCTCCTGATAAGTTTTCAGCGTTTCTAGAGTACTTACAATTATTAACACCATGCACACATATGATCACCAGAACATATTCAAGTATCATTACTAAAAACATCATACTCTTGACTGATAACCACTCCACTTTCTCATCCCCTGGTTCTGAAACCCACAATTCTATTTTCTAGCTTATACTATTGTATCGGATTCTATATATAATTGAGATTATGTCAGTTTTCTCTGTTTGTGTCTTCCTTTCTTGGGTTATCATGTCTTCCAGCTCAATCGATGCTGTAGCTAATTGTAGGATAACTTTTTTGTGTTTTAAAGCTTTTATCCATAAAAGAATTTATATTATTTCTATAATATAAACTTTATCATGCTACAATGAATGTGGGGATGCTGTGGTCACCTTGAGAAAGTGACATTATTTCCTTGAAATGTATAGCTAACAGAGGAGTGGATGAATCATATTGTAGCTCTGTTTTTCATATTTTGAGAAACCTCTGTACTGTTTTCATAACAATGCTGCTAATGTGTTTTCCATACAATATACAGTGGCTCTCTTTTCTCTCCCTTCCAAGACATGGTGTCTTTGTTGTCATGTTAGCAAGTCATTCTGACACATGAGAAATGATATCAATGATTTAATATACATCTCAATAATGGTGACAAAATGTAAGTTCCTTGTTTCCTTCTCAAATTATTCTTTTGAGAAGTTTCTGTTTGGTTTCAGTGACCCTAGTACAATGCAGATATTGACTAGTCATTAAATAAACCATTTGTAAATATTTTCTTATCGTTTTAAAGTTGTTTGTTTGCTTTTTTGAGAAAGTGTCTCAAGTAGCCCAGGCTGGCCTCCTAACTGTGGCTGGACTGTAAGTCCTAGCCTAGCTGTTTTCTTCTCCAAAAATGCTAGGGTTATAGGTATTCAACAACATTCTGGGATGTATTTCCCCATCGTGCATGCTAATATTTCAGTCTGTGTTGCTCTACTATGTGATAAAATACCATTTTCTTGGTTTTGCTTTTGATCTCTGGATCCTTGGTGTCAGGATAAAATAAACAATCATTGCCAAGCCATGATGGGAAAGTTTTCTCTTACTTCTGAACATTCTTTAGTATTTTTTAGTTTTCTGCTCTTTCTTCAAATATTTTGAGTTGATTTTCACTTATATCATGATACTGGGAATCATGTTCATTTTCTGTATGGATGTTTAGTTTTTATTTAAAAAACCACCATTTCTTCATTATTCTAGACATTGTGATGAACAACATATTTTGACACTATTTTTTCTCAATCTAATGAGCATGGGACCAATTCCAGTTGCTTATGTCTTTTTAAATATTTTTTAACACTGGGTGGTGATGGCACAGACCTTTAATCCCAGCACTCGGGAGGCAGAGGCAAGCAGTTCTTTGTGAGTTTGAGGTCAACCTGGTCTACAGAGTGAGTTCAAAGGCAGTAAGAGCTACACAGAGAAACCTTATCTCAAAAGACAAAAAAAAAAAAAAAAACAAGAAACAAGTATCTTTTAGAGTATTTTATAATTTTATTATGAAATATAATTCATTGATCCTTTTTTAAAAATTATGAATTAAATTTTCTTATTTTAATTAAACTACTGTATTATTATGTGCCTTCGTCTTTCAGTCTGTTAATCTGATATACAACAAGGACTAATTTTCATATGTCCAAGCAGTCTTTGATCTAAAATTCCATTTAATCGTTGTACACCTTCCTTCTACCATGCTGTTGAGCACAGTTGGCCAGGATGCCTGTCCCTGGCAACCAGTTATTGCCTTGGAGTTATCTCTTCTCTGTGTTGTCTTTAGCTTGGTTTGGAAATAGGGCGAAGCTGGAAAGATATAATAAGATTGATGACAACCATCTTTTGTCATCTTAGAAGAGCTTATGTAGTGTTAATGCTTAATGTGTGGTAAACTAAGTCACAAAATCTCAGTTATGATTTCTTAGAATATAATGATTTGTTTTATTTTGTTAGTTTGTTTTCTCTATTGTGTCAGACTTTCTATTAGTAATTTATGAGTATGAATAGATATCCACTTTTTGCAATTTGTTCATTTCTTAAGATTCTTCCATTTGTTGGCACATGACAGTCCATAGCCCTCTTGTTAATCACTTTATGTATCTGACACCCATTAGGCTACCTTCTCTTTCACTTTTGATGGTTGCTAAAACTGTTTTTAGTTATCTATTTACTTATGTGCTGTGTGTATGTATATGCATGGGTTGCATGTGCCAAGTCATGCAAATAAAGGTCAAGGGATCATTTGCAGAAATCAGTTCTTCTCTTCCTCCCTGTGTTGACCTAAGCTGAGGTCAACATGCTTAGCAGCCTGGGCCTTTGCTCACTGTGACATCTCACTGGTCTCATCTTGTCAAGTTTATATTGAATAGTGAGATCACTCTTGTTTGTATCGTTGCAGTGACTATGTCCCCATTTCTAAAGTTTAGGTTTTACAAATTCATTGATGAATTATGCAGAACAATGGAGGTGAAACTGAGAGGCACTTCTGTCTTGTGGGTCATGGTAGTTTCTACAAACAAAAACCATCCTGGTGTGTGTGTGTGTGTGTGTGTGTGTGTGTGTGTGTGTGTGTGTGTGACTCTCCTTTACAATTGTTAGGTGGCTATCAATGATCTTTTCTTTTTGAGTCCTCTTGTTTTGCTTTGTTTTTGTCCCTTAGTTTATCTAAGGTCTTGCAGATGTTATCCTATCAAAAAATCTTCCTTTAATATCATTGCATGCTTTATCACTTCCTAGTCTTTAATTCTAAATTTATATATATTCTTCTAAAACACATCTTTTCTAGGTCTTTGACTTGAACAATAATTTTAACTTATTTTTTTCTTTTCTAAATATAACAATATCCAGAAATTTCACAAAGTTGTTTTTATCTCTTCCACTTTCTGTTTATTTTATCCAGATATCAATTGATTATTAGGTTAAAGGTCCTTTTGTGTATTAACTAGTCATTTTTCAGTTGTGTTTTTTACAAACATCTTCTATTCTAATATCTTGACCAAAACACTAAGTTTTCTAGGTCTGTGCTATGAATGCTTACCAAAGGTCTTTCTAGGATGAGGGTGGTCAAGTATTATTACAGTATTTCCTGTTTTTCTGTGGTATAAATCATTCCACTTTAATAAATCAAGGAAACAATAATGGTTGAAAATAGTTGAAAAGAGGTAGAGAGTTGTTCAACCTTAGCAAGTCTCTATACTGTGGAATGTTTTTAAAACATGGGTAGTTACAAGAATACAGATGATAGCGAAATAAATAGGATACAACATGCTTGTTTTTCTATTTAAAGGTGTGTTCTTCAATTACAAGTTTGGATAATTGGATTAGCAATGTTTTGTGTAAGAAACAGCTCTAGCTAGCTATTGGTCCTCAAGTATGAGTGACCTCAGCATACTCTAGAATCAAGATACCATCAAGCCATCCTTTCTCAAAGTAATGAATTGCACCTTTGACAGTTATTGTGCATGCCATGGTATTCTGTTGAAGCATGCAACAACACAGGAACATGAACATATTTTACAAATAAACCCTGATCTATTTCACAAAGTGAGAATACCCACATACCTAACTACTAACATTACTGGCCCCAAAGAAGCCTTTTGCAGGGTTATGCACATTTGTAACCTATAATAGTAAACACTAATCTGTCTCCTATCAACAAGGTTTATTTAAGGTGTTAAGTTCATAGAAACGGAAATTTCATATGGATTTTTCTATTTAGGGACTTGTCAATACTCCATACTGCATGCTTTAAATAGAGTGTAATATTACACATTAAAAAAGCAAGGTCCCTACATGTGTGACTGAACTCAATGGTGGTACAGGTGAGACTGTACAGTGATGTGATGTGCTTTAGGGAACTTTTTAATTATTCTCTGATATTCCATTTCAATTCTTATTCTAATAATAATTTATAACAATTTCTAATTTTATATGCACTCTGCTTACAATAGAGACAAGTCTCAGCTTAGTACAGTTAAGTGCTTGGTATCTAATATGAATTTTCTTCCCTAATAACAAGTGAAAATTTGGCATTAAACTAGTTTCAGATGACAAATCTCGAAAGCTAAAATTTAATTACATTTTTTTCTTTTGATTGATTTGCCATTATATTTACCTCTTATTATGAAAATGCTGGTTGTAAGTCATTTTGTGAATTTCATAAATTGTCATACAGTTGGTATTTATATATAGTGAGCCTTTTATTGACAGTTCACTACTCTGAAGTTTAGGAAATTTGGATTGAGAAACCTACTGACACAAGAAAGGACAGTAATACAGAATAATTACCTCTAAACAACCCAGAGAATGGGCAGAAAACACATGAAAAGTTTGGACTTGGGAGGACCAAATACATTCACAGGATGGTTGGGACTATGGACTGATAGAGGTTTTTTTTTTTTTTTTTTTTTTTTTTTTTTTTGAGAGAGAGCTTTATTACCTCTCTCTAATCAGTGAAGGAAAATTTCCTGGAAGAAATGGATTTCAAGATTGCTCTGAAGGATCTTGTTTCCATGATGGAAAGTTCTGGAAAGATTTGCAAGCAGGATCTTACCTGTTCAGCATTTCTGCCATCAGAAATATTTAACTTGGTTGTATTTCCAGTACCATATATAAAACTGCCTCATATTTTAAATCAACATGCAGTGCATTTTATTGAGCATATCTGACAAGTATGTAGAAAAATATTGGATTCATTTCTACAAGGAACACATAGCTCTGTTTACCCCAATCTCCACCATAACTGTAGCAAAGGGGTAGGGCTGTGACTAGGGGGATGTGTTAACTGTCTGAATTTATAAGTAAATTCCTCTTCGAATGAAATTCACCGGTACATCTGTTATGTATTTAGAGTTGGAAAAAGTGCAGTTTAGTGCGAGTCAAGCAGGTGTGTGTTTCTCTCTCCTGTGAGATCAAGAGACCTCATAAAATGAAAAGGCCATGACTATCCACAGCTCACAACGGAGGATCAAGAAGAGGTACACCCCGCCCCCACGTTAGCCAATTGCACTCTCTGGGGAATTCAAGAGTGTGCTGATGAACTCCGACCAAGAATGCATGATTTGGCAATGGTGCTCTACCCCTGCCCCCTTGAGTATTTGGTATGAATTGAGCCACAGTCACGGCAGTGATTTCGAATCTACCTGATGAAGATGGAGCACAGAGAAATGAAACCCACACTACGGCATTGTGCGCATATTTGTGTGTCCCCTTGTGTCCCTCACAGGTGTGTGGCCCTGACCCAGTTTTGGTTGATAGAATAGTGGTTTGGTTTCCAACAAATATTTTCATTTCTTGCCACTTCCATCCATCTTTCTGTTCTTAAAGAAGTCACATAGTACAGTTTTATAAATACTTAAGATTGTTTTTCTCTTTCCCTCATCTCCTGGTTCTTTCTTTGAGTCTTTAACTCAAGCAAATGCTTGTGAAGTTAGTTAAGTCAGCAAATCAGCATGGTCCTGACTACCCCCAAGAGAATCAGATTTTGATACTCTCGAAGAATAGAAATGGGTATTCCCTGTGAAGTTCAAAAATTCATATTGTTTTTCTTTCTGTATTTTCATCCCAAAAGTAGAATTTTTCAGAAAAAAACAATCATAGGTTAAAAAAAAGTTTATGTGTATATTCAGAAGTATACATGCACATGCAAAATTTGTCTCAAAATAGAGAAGAGAAAAATAGTCTGCCCACATTATCCCTTGTTCTGGCTCAATATATGTCAACCTGACACAAAGTACAGACATTTGGGTAGAGGGCCTCTCAAATGAAAAAATACCTCCATGAGACTGTAGTACACCCCATTCTGTAGTTCCTTTTCTTAATTAGGTTTTAATGTGGGAGAGTCCAACTAGCTTTGGGTGATGCCATTCCTGGTCTGCTGGTCCTGGGTACTATAGGAAAGCACATTTAGCAAACATGAAAGGAATAGCCCTGCCCCATGGACTCTTTATCAATTCCTGCCTCCAGGTCCTTACCCTGCTTGATTTCCTGCCCTATATACCTTACATGATGAACTGTGCTGTGGAGGTGTAAGCGAAATAAGCCTCTTTTTTCACAAGTTCACGGCAATAGAAACCCTAAGACACACCTCCCCTGCATCAAAATGGTCCAAGGGACTACCAGAGAATAACCACTAAGGGGCCTTTTCAGAGAAAAAGTAAATGTCAGTGCTATTTTGCCTTTGCATCTCTTTTCCTTATTTGAATTCTCTATGTTGTTATCTGTTAGATCAATCCTTTGCATGAAACTGTCTTGCTTTTGCTTATAAAGAACTGCCTGTTTAAAATACTTTACTAGATGGCAGCTGTTAGCTACAGAACTGCTTCGTGACCTCGTAAGTGCTAAACTCAATTGTTAAAATGATGATAGAACGTGATAGAATTGACTGCTCCGATGCTTCCCATCCACAGGAGCTGCAGCTGCTGTCTCCCATTACAGATGTGCAGGATACTCAGCACACCGTATGCATTCACCTGACACTTGCTCTCGATTCCTTAGGCCTCTTCCACCTGGTTCTGGAGTCTAATCTACAGAGTCAGTATAGAATTCAGCACCTTCTACTGCACTAACTTCCAAAAAGCTTTCCAGACATCTATAAAGGAATTCTAAAGGCCGTGATATATGCAGCCACACTCACAACAATCTTGGGCATCACAGGGCAAAGTCATTTGGAAATCAGATAAAAATGAGACGGAGTTTTGTTTTTTAGAGACAATTCATAGAAATGAGTAGCATATTATATTTGAAACCTTGGCAGTGACCATGCTATTCTAAGGTCTTTTATCTTAAAGACCTGATATAAAGCAGAGAAATCAGGACTCGCTGGTGGCTCCAGGGCATGGCGTCAAGGAGATAGCAGGAGCTACCAACTCTACACTTGTTATCAGAATTTCACACACACAAATGGACTCTTGACTCACTGATAGAACTAAATCATGAGACTGAAGCTAGGATTCTGTCTAGTTGCTGCTCACCCTACTGAGAACTTAAGCCAAATGAATCTAATACTAAAACTATTTCACATGTGATACTGATTTTAATCATTGCAGAAACATGCATTGTCCATCCAGCACAGTGCTTTTTTTTCTAAATGGATATACACATTGCCCTGTCCTCTTGGAGATGAACAACTAAGGAGTAGAGGGAAAGCCAAGAAATAGAAAAGTTTTGGAGATTGAGGATAGTATGTTTCTCAATTTTAAGTTGAGCGTTTCAGTTTAAATAAAGTTTTTAAATCTTTGTTTTTAACTGAGGTCTTGTTATGTGGCCTAACCTAGGCTTGAGTCTTGGGCAATGCGAGACTTTTGATCAAACAGACAAACTATCAGGATTTAGATAGGGAAAGACAGCAGGGAAGTTAGAATATAGTATACCTGAAACCAGTTTTCAGGTATTGAAGTTAGCTCCTAAGAAAGTGCTCAGAGAAAATGCCTAAAGACAGAAGACAAAGCAGCCTTTTCAAACCTTCCTGGATACCATTAACATAAAGCACCAGCACTTTGAAAGAAAAATACCACGTAAGTTCTAAATAAATAAAACTTTGGCAATGTGTTTAAACAGTGTTGAAAACCGAGGCGTTCCAGGATGCTGAGTAGTATTAAATCAATAAAGCGACTTTTCTCCATATAAATACATTCTATTCACATCGCTCATTACCCATACTTCACAATGATATTCTGATTAATAGTGCATGGAGTAGATCTCCCAGATGCCAGCCAGATGTTCAAAAAAAAAAAGTTAATGTTGTTTGACTTAAGGAAAAAAGTATAAATCATATCTATTCTGACATGCATAATGGAGCAAAGGGGAAAAATCCCATGAGAAATCCCTACTTATTTTATAATTCTATTTAAATTAAGGAGAGAGAAAATAGAGTGTAACTTTGGTACCATATAGAAAACAGTGAAAAAAAAAGATCACTGAAGTGAAGCTGATAAAATTAGTGGTGAAATACACTGAAGTGAATAAACATTAATAATAAAGCACGCTCACTGCAATTTAACACCAGAACCATTTTCATCATCAATTTGCTATAACCTAGGAGCGTGGAGACAGTTGTAAAAGAATAACTTGGCAGTTAGGAATAATAGGAAGAAAGGGTTAATCCCCAGTGAACAAAACTATAGGCCCAGATAGGGAAAGAGATTTTGTATATTTTGACTTATTAGCAGTTGTACATACCATTAGATGTTAAATATGGAGACAAAGAATATATCTATATAAACTATACATGTATATATAAATTATATGATTTATATATAATTATATAAATTGTATATATATATATAGTTTTGTTTCCTTTCATCTGGCATAAAAGTTCAAGAAACCATGTTGTTGGTATTCGACACCTCTCTGTCTCAGTAGGCTTATTTGACACTCTTCACTTCTTATGGCTATAAGGTTATGAGATATGTAGATAACACATGCCCATACCTTTTCACAGTAGTGAAAGGAAGAGCTAAGGTGACACCAGGTTACCCGGCAAGAAGAGAGACAGGAAAACCAGTGGCAAATTGGTATATTTGTGAAAACTGGCCATCAAGAACAAAGAAGTCTCATTAATAGTGTTTCCCTGTTTCTATGATGAAAATATTATTCCCACTACAGCCAACTTCAAGTGGCCAGAATATTGTTTTATGAAGCAGAAAAGAAATTTTGCAAAAATGCCCTCTTGGTGGTACTGGCTGTAACAGATCAAGAAAGAGAGAGAGAGAGAGAGAGAGAGAGAGAGAGAGAGAGAGAGAGAGAGAGAAAGAAACCACCTCATCTGCTTTCAGAATAGAGTTAGAAGTATGTTCCGAAGAGCAAAGGCTGCTTCTAACTGAGGTTGCAATTAGGAGGACAATTAGGTAGTCAGAATGGACACACGTTAAGATGTGTTAAGTTTAGTTAATGAGATAACTGAATACTGTCCAGTATTACTACAAGGATGAGAAAATCATTCGCAGTCAGTTTACTAAAGTAAAATGAGGCTCAATGAGTAAAAGAACTTACCAATCAAATCCAGTAATGTGAGCTCTGTGCTTGGGATCTACAGTTGAGGGAGAGAAATAACTGCACACTATCCTCTGACCTCAACACTGATACCTTGGCACATGGCCCACATGCACACATGTCAGACACTTCACAGTCACACACTCGTGTGCACACACACAACACAATAATAATAATAATAATAATTATTATTATTATTATTATTATTATTACAATAATAAATACATTTGAAGGGCTTAATGAAGGGAAATCTTACCAACTAACCCAAAGACGGTTATTACTAGATTTGTATCTAGAGTGACCAGATTCTACTTTCTATCATTACAAACCTGAACCTTCTATTTTTCTGGTACTTCTTTTTTCAAACTTGTAAACAATACTATAAGGCCTTTCATTTTTCTACTATTATATTGCAAATAGAGATCACTGAAAGAATTGGAAAAATAGCCGGGCGGTGGTAGCGCACGCCTTTAATCCCAGCACTCGGGAGGCAGAGGCAGGCGGATCTCTGTGAGTTCGAGACCAGCCTGGTCTACAGAGCTAGTGCCAGGATAGGCTCCAAAGCCACAGAGAAACCCTGTCTCGAAAAACCAAAAAAAAAAAAAAAAAAAAAAAAAAATTGGAAAAATAAGGTAGATCTTTCTGTTGTGCTATTTTATGCCACCTGAGTGTATTTTCCGTGAGTGTAATAGTGTGAAAATATAAAAAAAATGCACGCTATCCTTTTTTTCCTGAAATTAAGGTCAGGTTTAGTGGTACACATCTGTTATTGCATATCTCAAAAGATGGTGGTAAAAGACAATGAGTTTGAGCCCAGGACTGTGTTACATGGCAAGATCCTGTTTAGAAAACTTAATGTGTGATATGAAGTATACTATCAAGAACTAGAGCAGGTGTATAAAAAGGGTCATCCTTTCATATATGTAGTAGTTTACATTAAACTTGAAAAAACTGTCTATTGAGTATAAACTTGGTTGTCAATTTGATTTAGAATTACCATGGAAGAAAACTCTAGACTAGGATAAAAATTTGAAAAACCCATCCTAAATGGGCAACCAAATCCCAAGAACTGAGACCTTGATTGAATGAAAAGGAGAACTTGAGCTGAGTTCCAGAACTCATCTATCTTTGCTTCATGCTTGATGATACAGTGTAATCAGTTAGTTACATCCCACTATCTGTGCTACGACTTTCCTTTCATGATGGACTACACTCTTTGCCTATGAGTCCTTTCCTTGGGTTGTCGGGGTTTTGTTGTTGTTGTTTGTTTTTTTGACACAGGGTTTTTTTGCATTGCTTTGTAGTCTGTCCTGGAACTCACTCTGTAGACCAGGCTGGCCTTGTCTTGAACTCACAGAGATCCACCTGCCTCTGCATCCCAAGTGCTGGGATTAAAAGCATGCACCTTTAATACCTGGCTCCTCAGGTTGTTCTGTCAGGTCTTTTGTCACTAATATGATGAGCTGTCCAGTGTTTTCAAATGATACTCTTCTCATCTCATGATGCCCAGATGCTTAACACATGGACCATAAGTTGAGGTACAAAATGAAAGTAGTTTTTAGTGTTCTCAAGTATTTTTTAAAAATAATATAACTGTCTATTTATATTCTTTAATTCTTATCAAATATTAACTTCTCTATATTTTATGCAACTTCTAAATTAGATTTTTTAATCCCTGAAAAGTAGATACGGCTTCACAATTTGATATTATTTTGACAAATGTGGCTTTTACCTTGAAGTTAGAGTTACTAAGTAGAGGGAGCGAAAACGAGTGGAAAACCTGGTATAGTCATCATTTTGCTCTGAATTTAACTTCCCCTGCATGAACTTCTTGGGCTATGAGCCCCTTTTATTCCTTGAGATTTATAACATTTCATAACACCGTATGAATTACAAATCAAGATGTACTGTAGAGACAGCAGAGTATTGATTTCCTAAGACCATAAGCATCAATCTTGCTCACAATGACTTTCAGAAATAACCTGATTCTTTTTTTTTTTCAGCCTGCTTAAAAGTGAATGAACTCATGTCGTGTCCTGTCTTTGCAACTGTCTGTGTTTTCCTTCACAGTGCACCAGTGTTTCCTGCTTTAACACCTCGCCACATGATGCTCTTATGAAGATATGTCTTAACTGTCTGGTGTTCTTGTTACCTTGTGATCTGGTACATGACTTTACTAGATTGGCCCGCGGGCAAAACTGTGCTACATTTTCTTTCTTGATGGTAGATGGGGGAGAACCTAGCTCACTGTGGGTAGTGTCCCTCCTAGGTTGGTGATCTTGAGTACTATAGGAAAGCAGGCTGAAAGAGCAGTGGGAGCAAGTCAGGAAAAGCCTTACTCTATGTCTTCGACTTCAGTTCCTGCCTCCAGGTTTCTGCCTTGAGCCATTCATGACGGGTTATGACCAGGACATGTAAGCTGAAATAAACACGTTTCTCCCAAGATACCTGGGTCATGGTGTTTTATCACAGCGATAGAAACCCTAAGGCAGTTTTCATGATTTTACCTCTTCTGACATAAACAGAGTTCAAGTACGCTAACATTCCAAGCAACTGAGTGTTTATATGGGTGGGTGCGTCTCCTACCTTAAAAACTAAACCGGTAGACAATGCTGTAAGCATATTTGTACAATCACTAGTAACATATAAATTCATTGCCTCATGTTTTTGAAAGCAGGGCTAGCCCATTTAGATAACACATCTTTCCCCAAACTTTTATGCACAGAAACTCCAAATGCAGGGCTTGAAGAGCATACCTCAAAAGCAGCTATGTCCACTCATTTTTCTCATGCTTTTGCCCCCTGGAAACCTAGTCCTGACCCACTGAGAAGCTTAATGAAGCAGTCAAAATTGTTACTCAAACGAAGCAAGAGACTAAATTCATGGTCCCCAAAGGAAACGAAAGTTTTGAAAAGGTTACAGGTGAATTATTTCTCTCTCTATTGCTCCAAGTTTCTGAAAACATATTTATCATTTTCAAAAGCAGCAGCAGCCTTGGCCAGAACCTTACTCGTATCCCCAGGGAGTTAGATGACCATATGCAAACATTTCAAGCCAGACCAACAACCATGCATTCCTTCTCCAAGACCCAAATGATATCCCAGGAGACAGAACTCACGGATTTGCAAAACACGCGTTATTATCCTAAAGAAAGGAACAAATAATGAAGCTATTTTTTCCTATTACAGTGCTTCCTGCTCAAAGCGACACCTTCAAGGTTGTTAGCCTTAAAAACGCACTTGCCTACATAATGGTCTCCGTGGTCTTAGTATCCTGATGCTAGGCAATGTGTTTTATTTTAAAACATTCTTGTCATGAAAGAGAAATAGCAAAAATTCCCAGTAGAAACGCCCCAGATCAGGTCAAGTAAATCCTCCTGGGCCCTTACTGAGTGTGTACACTCTATCAAGATACACACATTGTAAAGGAAAACTGCTCTGACCTCCAGCCCCAGGCTGCCCTATCTGGTGAGAGATGGAGGACTTGATTTAGAGACTCCTAAAAATATATAAGCTCATTTCTTGAAAACAGATCAACCATTTCTCAGTATTTTCATCTTAATCATTATTCATATTTTGATTTTCTTCTGTGTTTACACACATTTTTCATGTTTCTAGCCAGTGTATTAAATTTCTACCTCTCCTTAGTTATTGTCATTTGGTATATTTTTTTTCAATTGAAGTAAATTATTATTTTTTTTTACTTTTCTTCCTTTTCTTTCTTTTCTTCTCCTTGTTTCTGTTTTATTCCTCTATTCTTTTCTCAAAGTATATAAGCCACATGAGATCAGGAGGTGTGGTCTGGCATTTTCTTGCTCTACCTCAGCATTTGAAAAAATGAATGTCTAGTAAATGTTGAGTACCTGTAGGTCATCTGGCATTGCTTGAATTGTTTTATATACCCTTCTAAATACAACCTCCCAGATTTAATTCTATCTCTTTAAAGAACATTCAAATCTGCAAAAGAATGTAAAAGAAAATCAAAGAGACAAATATTATTATAAAATGGAAGGCTTTTACCGTAATGCATAAAACCAGTGTCACAGAGCTGAAAGGCAGTTACATTCAAGTTCACAGATGAAGTCAATTTAAAACTATTAAAAATAAACATTAACAGAAAAATCAGTACCACATACTTTAACATATTTGTAGAGAGATTTCAGAGGAGAAAATAATGATAGAAGTATTTGTAAACACGTAGAAATCTAAAATTTTTGAGTCTTGGTTACTTGATAATGTCTGCTATGTCCCAAGTGATTTGGAGCAGAATCCGAAGCAAATAGTCTCAGTTTTCTAGATCTAGTACTTCAAAGCCACTATCCATTGTACTGCTAATATATCAGTAGACATTTACTAAGCATTCACCCTGGTACCCTCTGTGCTAGGGTCTGGAGCTGCAGAGACAATACCTGCAGTCCACTTATACAATAGACAAATGTTCACAATAGAGACGCCAACTGCTATGAAAAGGACTCAAATCTTTAAAATCTAGAAGGGCAGCAACTGGCTGTGCACTTCAGCAAAGATACCATGCATGCACACATTAACTTATTGATGAGTAGATCCAGAATTATACATTAGAAACTGTAATATCCTATGATATCTGTCATTATGAAATTATGGAAGAGAAATTATGCAAAAAGGCATCCCAGCAAGAACTTGAGAACTGACATTATAGTCATACTAAATAATAATATGGTGGAGCCAATAAACAGATGAAAAGGTCTCTTAGTTCACATTGAAAACTTTGGGCATAATTGCTAACCTGACAGATCAAAAATTAATTTGATCATAAGGTAAAGATGGAATGGGGAGGAGATGTGGTGAGGACAGAACATATCACGAACAGAAGAAGCAACGCTTGAGAATACCCGGAAGACATGGCATGTCATTAGAAAGGAAGGAAGGGGTTTATAAACCTGAAGCATATCAGACATTTGAGATCATCATGAAAGCTAAGCAGGGGCATGTGAAGCCACACACATTAAGGGTAGGACAGCATATTAGATTTTCAAGGAAAGGTGAACATGCAACCCCTGCAAGAAAGAATGTAGTGAACACTCAAGAACATCGTTATGTTTGCCTAGCAAGATGCAATCAGACCAGTGGACTGCAGTTCACCCGTTGACATGAAAGTATAAAAGGGCCACAAAATATAACTAACTTTTACCTGATGCACATATCTAAAAATATTATCTCTCTGTAGAACTTTATAGTGTATTTAACCTGAATATTCATGGCATATTAAAATCATATTTATTTTTTCCATATATATTGCTAATATGAATGCATTTTTATTTTAAAATACAGGCTTTTGAAAGACAGGGAGGAATTGCTAGGATTAGACCAACAAGCCAAATTGTCCTGGCTAGTTTAATGTTGACTTGACACAAGCAAAAGTCATCTGAGAGGAAAGAACCTGAATTGGAAAAATGCCTTTGTAAGATTAGGCTAAAGGCAAGCCTATAGGGCATTTTTAATTAGTGACTGATGGGAGAGGGGACCAACCTGTTGTGGGTGGTACCATTCCTGGGCTGGTGGTACTAGATTCTAAAAGAAGGCGGGCTGAGCAAGTTAGAGGAAGCAAGCAAGTAAGAAGCACTTTTCCATGGTTTCTGTATCAGCTCTTGCCTCCAGGTTCCTGCCCTGCCTTGACTTCCTTCAGTGATGAACAGTAATTTAGAAATTTAAGCCCAATAAAACCTTTCACCTCCAAGTTTCTTTGGTCATGGCATTTCATCACAACAATAGTAACCCAGTAACCCTAACTAAAACATCAATTGATATTTACAAATGTATTGGTATGGTCTATATGGAGAGCCCAATCCTAAAAGAATATTCTTGACTTCCTTTGATAATTTTTACTTGCTGATGTTTCTTAAAAATATTACAAAACCTTTGAGAAAAATATAAATATTCTAGCTATGTAAATATTTATGTTTATAAGAAGACAAATATGAAAACAACTCACTTGATAATTTCTTAAGAAATACAAATAAATATAAATAAATAATATAGTCTTCCTAATTTATGAAATATGTATACACTTATAGCAGTAGTTTTCCATAAGTGGGCTAAATTAAAACAAGGAGGAATATGCAAAGATACATCATTTGGTTTCATTTTATTTTTAAATACATAGTAAACTGTGTTCTTAACTCATAAGTTTCAAAGACATTCTTTTTCATTCAGAAAGACTTAATTCACCATTTATAACTCCTCTAGGTGATGCTAGTGTACATAAAACTTAAGAAATCTAGCTTTTTAAAAATATTATTACAACCGGGTGGTGGTGGTGCATGCCTTTAATCCCAGCACTAGGGAGACAGAGATAGGAGGATCTCTGTGAGTTTGAGGGCAGCCTGGTCTACAAGAGCTAGTTCTAGAACAGGTTCCAAAGCTACAGAGAAACGCTGTCTCACTAAAACAAAAAAACTAACAAAAAATTGAAAAGGAAAAGAAAGAAAGAAAGAAAGAAAGAAAGAAAGAAAGAAAGAAGGAAGGAAGGAAGGAAGGAAGGAAGGAAGGAAGGAAGGAAGGAAGGAAGGAAGGAAGGAAGGAAGGAAGGAAGGAAGGAAGGAAGGAAAGAAAGAAAGAAAGAAAGAAAGAAAGACAGACAGACAGACAGACTTCTAGGACCAGGCATGATAGCCCATCCTTTTAATCCCAACATTTAGGAGGCAAAAATCCATGAGTTCAAGACTAGACTAGTTTACATATTAAGTTATAGGACAGTCAGGGTTGCATAGAGAAACCTTGCTTCAAAATCAATCAATCAATCAATCAATCAATCAATCAATAAAATGTTACAGGGTTAGAATGGGAAAATTATATATATATATTCCCATTTCTCTTTTAATAATTATTATGTATACACACATATAAATTAAGAATGTTGTCTCCATTTATTTATGACTGACCATTTAGCATATGGTAACCTAACAGGGAGCTCATTCTTGGGAATACTAACTCTCCCTCTCTCGAAAGCCATTTGTTGCCTCTAATTTATCATCTAGGTATCAGACCCAGTGAGACTTCCCCATCCATGTTTGCGTGTCACATGTTGTCATTGTATGCATCTTGTTCAGACAGTCATATTGTTGAGATTTCATGAGTACATTTTCCTGTCACATATAGAAGACACACTCTCATGTTAGACATTGTGTTCCTCTGGCTCTTTGGGTCTTTTTGCCACCTTTCCCATGTGTTGCCCAAACCTTAAAGGCAGGGTTTGGTCTTAAATGTATTTACTGGGACTGGGAAGCCCATGGTCAGTTGTTCTCTTCATTTTGACCAGAAATGTGACTTTCTGTCATAGTCTCCATCTGCTGAAAAAAAAAAAAAAGAGTTTCTTCGATGAGGGATAGGAGCTACTACTGTGGGTATCAGGATAAGTGTTTAGAATGTAGTTGGAAATTATGTTGATGTAGGAAACAGGTAGTCCTAGATTCTCCTCTAGAGTCAGGGCCTTCACCACCAATGGATCGTTGATTACATTTGCAGTAAATTATTACATGACCAACATGTTATAGTTGATATCAATTATAATGATGTAAGTAAGAATGGCCTCCATAGGTTCATATATTTGAATATTTAGTCATCAGTTAATGGCACTTCTTGAGATGGATTTGGAGCTGTGATCTTAAAGTCTTCCTTGTTGGAGGAAGTATGTCACTGTGGGCAGGCTTTGAGGTTTCAAAGTCCAAAGTAAGCCTAGTAACTCTCTCTCCTCCTGCTGCCTATAGCTCTGGATGTAGAAATCGCAGCTACTTCTCCAGAACCTTATCAGCCTGCTAACCACCAGGTTCCTCACCCTGATAATGAATTAAACCTCAGAAACTATAAGGCCCAATTAAATGCTTTCTTTTATAAGAGATAATATGGTCTTGGTATATCTTCACAGCAATAGAACACAAAGACACCAATATTGTCAACACAAGCCAAAATAATATGAATTAAAGTCTTAATTCCTAGTCAGGATCACATAAAAGATTTTATCATTTTCTGATCTAAACAAAAATCTCTTTTCCTTTTTACTGTTCAAACTTGTTAATAATATTCCAGTCCAATATGCACAAAATATTTTTCATCTCTTAAAGATGCCTCAGCCAACAGATGGTGCTATGTATAACATTTTTATGATAGTATATAGTATTAAAATATATATTGCAGCTGAACTTCAGGTTTAATTATGTAGAAGATATGCATGAAAATAAATTTCCTGAAATATATGTTTCATAAGCTTTTAAGATGTGTGAAAATATTACAAAGTCACTGAAGAATGTTAAAGTTAAGTCAAGGGTCATAAACCCTTCAATTATGTATGTAAACTTGTCAGAGTTTGGGAAGGTTCATGTTCATCAAAATTAAGGTTAGCATGTGACTTCATCGAGGGGAATCTGGGATTCTGGAAGTCATCAGTTGGCCTCCTCCGTGCCAGCCCTCAGTTCAGAAATCACTTCTTCAAGAGCTACAGCTTTGACTTTCAAGGCTTACTTTTTATATTTAGCAATGGGGAGCAATTGATATTTTCAGCATTCTCATGCAAGGATTCAGCACACACACATATACATGCACACATGCATATACAGATACACACACACACACACACACACGACACTGATCTTATAAGATGTTGTAGACAATTCAGCATAATTCACTCTGTGGAACTCTATTCCAACACAATCTAGATATGAAGTTTGTGAAGAAAGTGCACCGCTGTGTGCATCTGCCACTTCTGGCTGTGTCTGTGAAACTACATTTTCAGACAACGTTAAAACATGAAGGGCTCTGACCAAAATCAACAGCATGATGCCTTGATGGACTCGTAATACGATGCACTGTTGTGGGAGGTGAGGATTAGTTGCAGGAAGTAGTTCACTCAAGAGTGTCCTTGGTGGCTATATCTTGTCCTAGCCTCTTTGTATAAAACTTCTTCTCTACTTCTCACCCACTGTCACATGAACTTTGCTGTTTCATCATGCCATCACTATGATAGAAACTCTGTAATTGTGATCTGTAATCTTTTCTTCTTGTGATATTTATATAAAAATGTCACATTGATTTCAAAGTAGCTAAGACGAATCTATCAATCAGTATCAACACGGCTCTATATGGCACTCTTTTGTATGCAAAATATTTCTCATTATGGCAGTCCAAGAACTCTGGTCCAACTCTACAGCATCCCAGGTCAGAGCATCACATTATTTGCCGCTTTAACTACATCTTGTTCAAGGCTTTGCTGTATCTCTTCAAACCCCAAATAATCCAGTTCATTATTATTTGTAGTCACTGAGCAAAGTGGAAGTTTCCTAGAATGTGCAATAAGTAATATCAACAAATGAAAATGATTCTGTGTTCAGGGCCCTCTATCTATCAGCAGAAGGTAAGTTTTATGATCACGAAGAGTTACCTAATTATGAATTTCATATTATTTTCTGATAACTGAGATCTCACACCTCACACATTGTAACAGCTGTGCTAAGGTTGATATCCATGCTGCAAGCATTTCCATCTGTTTCATTTTATAATTATAGCTCTGCAATATTATTCATTGTTTATCAAGTCATTCCTGCCATGCTTTCCTTTAAGTCTTTAACTGCAGCCATCTTTGCCTTAAGCATCTTAGCAGTAGCATATTCATAACATTTGCTAACTCCAGGGTCAGTAAACAGTTACTGTCTGCTGCATTGGGGCATTTGCTTTTATTTTTGTTATTGGCTATGGATCACAATTAATTATTGTTGTTTTTCAGAGTAAGATTTTTATAAAATAGTGGGTATTTTAATGACTATAATTGTAACTTAGAGATTGATTCTTATAAGTTTGTTTTAATCTATTTTATTTTTTGTTTGTTGTTCTTTTGTAACATCACTGAACTGTATCTTTAGATTCTCCCTATCATGTCAGAAAGCAACATTTTTGATTAATACAGTTGTTTTATCTTTAACCCTATTTTATTAAGGGTTTCTACCACGTCAGTCCCTCTAAGTGTTCAGCAAAATTTGGTCAGCAGTTGTGTTCAAATATACTTAGCAGTAAGTGAATCTCCAGAGCCTGCTTTGTGAATGGAGAGAACTCTTGCCCAGAAGTTTTCCTCTTAGGTTTATGTATACACCATGCCATGCAAACACCCCAAATAAAAATAAATAAACAGATAAATAAATAAATAAATGCAGAACAATATTGTCTAGCAGTATCATTGGTAATTTTATCACATGGAGAAATTCTTATTTTAATTGACATCTAGTTCCTCAGAGATGGTATTTCATAAGGGAACTAAAAATACTAACTCGGTAGGGTATTACTTAAGAAGAAAATGATGCATTTTGTTCCACCTCAAGCAATATCCGATTAGTTTATACCTTTAAACTTATCTTTCTCTTTTCTGAGAGTTCATGATATTTGCATAAATTTTTATTTATATCATTAGAGTTAAAATAAGCCAGATCTGAGCACTGTTTCATTCAGAAAATAAAACACGGAGAACAGTTGGCAGCGGGAACCCTGCAAAGACGTCCTGCTGCAATACTTCATCATCTGCAAGGTTTGCATACCCACAGAGACTGTTGTCATTCATCTGAACTTCAGCCTGTTGTTACTTTATTTATTATTGTTATTATCATCATTATTATTTTAGTTTTTGTTATTTTCCATTAAAAATAATTATTCAAACATTCTCATCATCTTTTTGGGAAATTGTCCAGTGGTTTAGAGACGAAAACTGTTTGTGCCAGCTAGGCTTTGGACAGCATTATGTTGTTGCTGTGTGACAAAATGGCTTCCGTGGTACTGGAAATGCCAAAAGTGATTCCCATCATTTTCTTTGGTCACTCAGAGGCTTACTTGGGTTTTAAATTTTGAAACTGTGTATACAGTTAAGTGTGTTAGATAATAACTAGGTATAATGTTTAATAAGTGTTTATTAGTAGCTTAATACAAAATACAAATGTAAAACTATATAAGTTAATGAATTTACATTTAAGTTAAGTCAGAACAATAGATTCAGAGGACAGGGGAAAGTAGAGGGGAAATTTTTTAAGACCCTACACAAAATGGGCTGAATGTGAAAGTCCCAACAGAGGCTCCTATGGCAGAAGCTTAGCTCCCAGTTCATAGCTCTGTTGGGGTTTGATAGACTCACAAAGACATTTACATCAGAATGCAATAATGGGCTGATGAGTTCGTACTTGTGGGGCAATAAGAAGGAGGGGTCCACGGGGAGGAGCTAGATCACTGGAGCATAGCCAGTGAAGGCTCTACTAGTTTGTGGTAAAAAAGAACTCAGTGCAGTAGACAGCCCCTGAATGAATCTGATCAATATTAAGTTTAGGGAGAAAACTAAAATTTTGAAGAGGAAGTAATTCTCCCTGTCCATACCCAAGACAGAATTCACATTTTCTTCTCCCGTTCTCCTCTTAGTTCCTTCCTGTTCCCTTCCATTCTCCCTTTTTTCCCTTACTTGCTTGGTGCCAAGACGTGAGCAGGTTTTCCTCCATTATGTTCTTCCCACATGAAACTTCTGATCTACAACCAAGTGTTAGACAAAAGGGGCTGGAAACTGAACCACTGAGATGCAGTGCTAACAAGAGCAGTCTTTTGCTTTAGTTGTTCACCTCGGAGCTTTTGCCCCAGGAAGAGAGCATTAGCACAGTCCAGGCATTGCTACTGGCTCTGGCTGGGAAGATACTTTCTGCAGCACAGGATATGAAGAAGCAAAGCACATCATTTCAAATTCTGATTTCATTGAGCACTTTATAGTATGCTGTAGCAAATCGTGAAAAGAGTAAAATTCTATTATCCTTACTTGTAATTAAAGTAGTAGCTATGCCCTGAAATTAGGCTGTATGCAGTTCAGTTAGAGACCAGGCAGAGTAAAGCAGGTGGAAACACGTTTCACTGTTTTCAAACTCTCTACAAAACTATAGCAAATTCCAAAATAAATGTTTTTTTTTTCACAAGAAGTTACTTGCAATTTACTCAGGTTGTGCACATCAGTAGAATCCCCTTTTCTGTCATGCTCTTTCCCTCTTTCTCCGTACATATGCAAACACATTTGCATAATATATAGCACAAAGGTGGCATATATCATATCATATGTGCAAGTCTGCCCTCCCTACAAGGTTGGGATATAAAGTTAGTTTAGTGGACATCAAATTGCCATCCACGAAACTGAATAAATCTGTTAACCCTGTGAATATTTTAGTCTGAAATGTGTGGTAATCTGTTTTGCTTAGCATAAGTTATCATTTACACATTAAGTTGTAAATATTTTATAATATTTCTATGAAATTTAGCATTTTTAGAAGATAAAAATGTCCCTGGCATCTTGCAGACCTATTTCACAAATATTAAGTTTTTTCTGCAACTCAGATTCATTCACCAAATGTCACAAAATCTCTGTAGGCATTTTAATTCTTAAAAGTGACATTCTATTCCATTGTAAATGACTCCTGGGTTTTCCGACAAAGTAGGTTTGATATTTTCTAATTGCAATTATTTCCAAAAAAGCTTTTCTTACTCCCTTTGCCCTGGATATTGCTCCCAAGACCCTTTGGACAATTAGCAACTGAAATCGACCATCAGAGGGCAGAGAGCTGAAATTATTAAAAATCATAGATGAAGATAGCAAAGGCAGTACAGAACAAATTTAGAACCCTTAGCAATCATCGCTCTTTGTGTTCTGGGAACAGCAATGCTCCCTTAGTGTGTATATAGAATACATTTTTAATCAATCCATTTCAACAGCACTGTGCTTTTAAGTTTAAGTTGGAGTGTGATAATTAACGTGAAATAGAAAGTAGAAGAAGATGTTATTGATATTTGGGCCCTTAGCAGAATCTGTCCATGACAGAGAGTTTAACAAAGTATGCCATTTTCAAACATAAATTGGTCTTTTCATTGTTAAAAGGAATAGCCTTTAAAAATAGCTGAGAAATTGATCCTGATGTTGTCTCTGCTATTTGTCTTTTCCAAGAGATGGGTAAGTACTGGGGAACATAGTGAGAAGATGAGTGTTTAATTAATTAGGACTGTAGACAGCACAGTGTCTGCAAACGAGCAGATGTGTGTTCCATCCACCCTCGCTCTGAAAAACTGCTGCCCCCATCATCCCAAAGAGTCAACACAAAGCATAGCAGTAGAAAAGCGTTGAATCAAAGACTTCCAAAGATTGCTAAGATGCCTTGTCAACTCATTGTTGCCGTTTAGGAGCGAGTGGTTTTCTCCACAGAGGATTTCAAATGAATTCCAACGTGCCACTTTATAACCCATTGACGTAGAGTTTGGAATACCATGTGCAAGGATGAAGTAAACTTAAACCGCTTTGAAGGGGAATTGCACCACAGCAAAGATTTTTTAAAAGCTTATTTCTAGGGCTCTGCTTATAGTAATTTATTAGCACATGCTATATGACCATATGGAAACTTTGATTTATAAACTGCAGGTGTTTCATTCAATTTTTTCTATTATTTAATAAAAATATTTTATAGCATAGATTTCTTTTTCTTGTTTCTATCCACCACTTTTTTGTTTTACTAAACTGATCATGACCACACTGTGCCCCTTTTTAAATGAGAGTCAAGACGCCCTCTTCAGCGATGTTTTTTTTTTTTTTTTCCCCAGTCCCCTTTGAATTAGGGAGAGATCTGAGCAGCAGGCTCTCCTCAGATTTGAGGTTTTATAAACATAAGCATGTGCCTGGCCCGCAATGAAGACTTGTGAACTGATGTAGCTAATCAATTTCTGGGCATCTCCTATACTGGCATATGAGGCGCTGTTTGTCCAAGCTTTCTCTCGCCTCGCCTATTGTCTTCACAAGCCTCAGGAAAGCTGCCTTGTAAAGATTTTCTCTCATATTGTGGGATGTCTGTGCACTTTTCTGATTGTTTCCGTTACTGTACAAAAGACTTTTTTAATTCCATGTGGTCTCTTCTTATGTCTAGTTCCTGTGCTAACAATATTTTGTCCCCAAACTATGTGCCTACCCCAATGTCTTGAAGAATAGTCTATATGTGTGTCCATCAAATACTTATGGCATTTCAGGTTTTAAAATTAAGGCCTCAGTTCCATTTTGAATAGACTTCTGTACAGAGTAAAATATATGGATCTAATTCAATTCTCCTGAAGGTGAATACCAGGTTTTGCCATCAATGTTTGTTGGATAGACTATCTTTTCCCCAATGTATGTTTTTGTCTTTATCAAAAATTTGGTGAGCATAGCATTATTGGTTTATGTCCAGGTCCTCTGTTAAGTTTTGTTAGTCCACTGTCTGTTTTTATGACAATATGAGGTTGCTTGTATCATTAGAGAACAATTTGAGGTCAAATATTGTAAAACTTTCAGCTGTGTTCCTATTCCTTGACATTGCTTTGATATTATGTGATTTTTGTGAGAAAATTGAGGCATAGAAAACTTAAGTACATTGTTCATAGTTACAGAGCTGATAATTGAGTCTTTCATTTGATGCTGCTATATTAGAATACGAGATCCTGGATATTTTATGAAGAAAAGAGATACTCCTCACATTACAAAGGCTAAGAAGTCCATGTTCGAGGCGTTAGAATCTGGTAGGTGTCTTTTTTCAGAGTCATAACATAGCAGAAGGCATCGTGTGGATAAGAAGTAACAAAGCTATGGTCATCCATCACAAGAAAACTACTACTGCTATAGTGATGTGATATTCATGTAATTCCATATAATGTAATTATCACTCATCTCTTTTAAACTGTCACATTAGAGATTCTTCTGTAAATACAAGCTGTCTATTCAAAATGTAAATAAAGATATAATGTGAATGGAGGCAAATGGATTTCAGATTTAACATCCACAATGAAGAGGCATGCAGTACTTTTCCCAACATCAGTTAGGAAGGAGAGTGTGTTTTTATTAAGTGATCATCTCTCTATAGTTGATAACTCAACAAGATTAGGTAATAATTGGAAAGCATGAGGTATTCAGTAGGAATAAAAAATTGTGATTTATTTTTATGAAAAATACTAACATTGGTTGAATTCTCTTGATGTAGTTAGATATTAGGCTAGTAACTTATATAACATAAACTTTAAGTTTCCCTATCTTAAAGGTGAAAAAAATCAACTTTAGAAATAAATTCTTAGTAACCTGTCCAGAATGGTAAAGCAGATAGATGTACAAGCCCAATTTCATCTGATTTGTGTTGTTCAGGAACTATCAAATCTTTTACTAACTATCATTGTTTAGAATTGGGAACTGAGCCAGTGGGCCTTGCTATTGAACAGAAACGGTCTTCAGAACTATGCCCATGCATGGCCAGCTAGACACCTGGGTCACTTGCAAGATGGGACAAGAATTTATGCAAAACTTTCTCTTATGCCAAGCCAGATATAATTTCAAAGGTATAGTTTGCAAAAAGTTCTAGTGTATTCCTTTCTGCAGGAAGCTTTCTCACACAGTGCTGAGATCAAAATGCTGTCTCTGCAGGGTTTTTTTTTATACAGACCTCTACCAAGAAAGTAAACAATTTAAAATCATGAATAGTGCTCTAGAGAGGAGAGGAAAGATAAGAGACTTGACTGCCCTTGCTTCCTGCAAACAAGGTACGTTGGGCAGCAGCTGGCGCACGGGTAACTCATTAGAGCCTCTTGAAGCCTTGGCAAGTGCAGTGGGTAATCTGAGAGCTCAGCAAGGAGACTCCTCGCCCAGAAGTCAATCAATCTGCTGGTCTGAGCAGGAAGCACATAGGGAATCAAGGCTGAAGATTGGCCCCCACTAGTGCACATGGTGTGCTAAGCAAGGAAACAGGACTGGGTCATGAACTGCGATGCCTGAGTGACGCAGGTAGACTGGGCTTCGTTCTCCCTAAACAGAAAGGGCATCTGATGCGAGGCTTCAAAGATAGAGACAGTTCTGGCACCCAGTACATGAACTTTACTTTCTATATTACTCAACACCAGAAATATACAATCTGAATCTGGAAAGATCTTAATGAAGAAACGGCAAACAGTAGGGGAGGCATATTATAAAATAAAACCTCAAAAATAACATTGAGGAACCCAGAAACTAGTCATAGTTAAAAGGAGCAAAGGGGATAAGCCTACAGAAGGCTAGGGACATGTCGGGGAACTCTGATTACCAGGGTGCAGCCTCTTGTAAACCAGACACTGGCACTGCAAGGGAGTGAGCATAGGGGTGGATATCCTCTCCCTAGTGTTCCGTCTTGCCCGTTGGCCTCTTGCCAATGTCTCCAATTGACTAAAGCAGCCTGAGGCAACATTTGAATAAGA
Source organism: Alexandromys fortis (assembly GCF_014885135.2). Taxonomy (NCBI): domain Eukaryota; kingdom Metazoa; phylum Chordata; class Mammalia; order Rodentia; family Cricetidae; genus Alexandromys; species Alexandromys fortis. The sequence goes on from NW_026067946.1 coordinate 6,802,947, forward strand.
GCCCCAGGAAAGCGGTCTGTTCATATCAGCTGCTCAAGGAGCATGGCAGGACAGAATGTCTCTGGGTGGGTAAAGACATTAGCCATCGTTCGTGATGGGGAGCTCCCCCTTTAGCTCTGTGGTCCTCATGCCAACAGTGACATAGGACAGCAGCCGCGAACACTGGAAGAGTGAGTAACATAGCTTGACAACGAGCACGGTGTTCACAGACAAAGGTCGAACACAGTAACAGCTTCTTTCTTACCTTGACTACATGTGGAACTAGCACTGCTGAATGTCCTCTTTGAGAGCAGAAGCTAAAAGTTCAAATCACTATATTCTGAAATGATCTTAATTTTAAGCCCTGGAAGTTAATTACCAAAACAATTCATTTCCAAGATTGTCAGCCAACAAATCTTCTTTGGAACTGAAGAACATTTCAATAATTATGTGAATTCAATCAATTTTTAAAGATTGATATAATTGAAAACAGTACTCTGATGACCAAAACTTATCTATGGGGAATATGCCTTTTCCAGGGCAATGGTATTCCTTTGCTCACATATTTTGGGCTCAGTTAATGCAGACACTGCTTGACAGAAAGGCAGGAACTTCTCAGTGGCAGTGAGTAGGTTTGACTTGTCTGCCTTCAATCTTCTGATTCCTTTAGCCCTACATTTAAAGGTAATATCCTAGGAGTCAAATGTGAGTGGAGCAGATAATGACGTTCATGACATTTACACTAGTATATTGTCACCCCCCTCGCTATCCTCTAGCCTGTACAATTCTAACAATCATCTATGGAATTCATTGGTAATCACTGGTAATCATTCAGAATGGTGAGTGAGGATGGGAACATAGCTTTACACTCCCTGACAAATCTGCTTTTCTTTTCTGGATCATCAGATTGGGAGGCTAAGCCCACAGTCTCTTTCATGGGTTATATTTCTGGAGAGACTCATGGTAACTTCCATTAATTTTTAAATTATGTTTAAAAACTATCTGACTTTGAAAAAACAGTTCATGTGCAACAAATGCACTGAATATTCATGGAAAAATAAGTCACCCAACCCTGTCTTAAATTAATATGCACACTTAAGCCCAGAGAGAAGAGAGACGTTTATATAAACAATTATGCCAAATATTGAACAAAGTTAAAAAGAAACCAAAAAATTATTTTTTGTGAAGAAGTATAAAGTTTTGTTTTGTATTGATTGCTGACACCTTAAGGATAATCTATAAACATTTATTTAAGTATTTATTTTTTATGTGTTTGTAGATTAGTTCCCAAAGTAGAACTGCATTCTTTCAGATAAATGAACAGTGTAGATAGGAATGTTAATATCTTTCATAATAATAGAGAAGCAAAGAGGCCTATGAGCATAAAAATATGACATTGTCAATGATTTCTACTTATATATTATGCTCATCAAATTAGTTTTTATATTCAATGCCTATTCATATATACAATGCATATTCATTGAGTATTTTGTATTTGCCAGACAATGGAGTTACTTCAGTGAAGCCACAAACTCCATTTCTGCTCTCTTAAGGTTTATAGTTTAGTTGGCTAGAATATTAAATATGCAAAAATATCGAGTGAAAAGTTTTCCAAGGGGATATGAAATATTCTAGGATTATACCTGAGGTCTTTCTAGCTCCACATGTCAGACTGAAGTGAAGATAACTTCTGGACATTGCATTCTAGATGAGAACTTAAGAATGTGTCAGTCAGACAATGAAAGAGAAGGAAAAGGCAAAGAATCCACTGAGCAAAATCAAAAATAGCTGGGTGGTAGTGGCACATGCCTTTAGTCCCAGCATTGGAGAAGCAGAGGCAGGTGGATTTCTGTGAGTTTGAGGCCAGCCTGCTCTACAAAAGCTACTTCCAGAATAGGCTCCAAAGCTACAGAGAAACCCTGTCTCAAAAAACAATAAAAAATTCTAAGGCTGTGGCTTGAGGGAGCATGTTCAAATGATTGGTTATAGGTATTGTGGTAAGATTGTGATACGAAACTTAGAACAGGACAGACTGAAAGTAGGTCGTGAATAGCATAAAATGAGTGTTTAGGAGTATGGGCTTTGCTCCTCCTGACTGTGACAGGGGGCCCTGAGCTCACTTCTGTGCATAAACATTTGGATTCCAAAAGTGAAAAACCAACCAAACAAACAAACAAAAAAGAAGTCCAACAAAGACAGATCAAAGCAAGACTGAGACCCTATAAGAAAAATAGAAAATCTGAAATGTCATCTCCCATGGGCTTCCAGTTCCATTGCTAAGGTTATACAAACTTGAATAGCCTCATTGTATGTGTGGTCTCTCTCTTGCGCTAGGCTTATGAAGAGTGTGCGGCTTTCCTTGGTGAGTATCCCATATTTCTTGATTCTCCAATATTATGGATTTTCTGCATCATTTTAAACTCTGTCTCTACAACTTCACGCACAACACACTTAGACGTTCCACTCAGAGAACTCCATCATGCTGCATACTGCCTAGCTTAGTACCTTCTGTAACTTTGGTGCAAAACTCATTGCCCTTCACTCTTGTGAAAGCAGTACCACATGAGTGATTGCTAAGCTTCACTGCTAGTTTAAGACAGAGCCAGGTCTCATTGGTCCACAGCTGAAGCCATCACTGTCTATCTTCACAGCTGAACCTGGAACCATACTGCCAAAGAATTATTTTCCAGCCAACCATGTTGAAGGCTCACTCTCTCTTTCCAGAGACTTTCCTTTGAAATGAGTTTGTGCTGTTATCATTTCACATTTTCCATGAGTGAATTACAACCACTTTGACCACACCTACTTTGTCTCCATTATCAACTGGGACCAGGCTCCCTCAGTAAGGCCTTATTCCTTGAAACTTTCCCAGCCTACCAAAACATTCAGGAACCACATATTTACAAGCGTGATCCTGGGGAAGGCATGTCATCCCAACTGTAAAGTTATCATTTTATTTCTATTGTGTTTTATTTCTATTCTCTTTGGTGTTTTACGTGGGGCTTGTCTAAGTTAGAACTTCCTCGCTTTCTTCCTATCTGGGAAAGCCTTTATTTCCTCTAGGATTTAAGGCTCATTTTGCTGGGTGTTGTATTCCAGGCTGGCAATCTTTGCCTATCAATAATTTGAATATTTCATTCAATCACTTTGGGCGTACATGATTTTCGTCGAAAAGCTGGCTAAAAGTATAGATGACTTTCCATTATCTGTGATTTGAGAGTTTTGCTGTTTTTAGTATTCTCCTTTTGTCCTGTACTTTTGGCATTTTGATTAAAATTTCCCTTGGTGAAAGGTGCTGTTTGGTTTGAGTTTTTTTAAAATTCCAGAGTCTGGATATGCATATCTCTCATCGCTTTGGAAGTTTTCAGTGATTTTCCAAAACAGGTTTTCAACGGGATTCGCTTTTGTTCTGAAATCCCTATCACATGAATATTTATTTAATTATCAGCGTTCCATTACCAGCTTTCTTTACTCTTTAAAATCTCTCCCTTTTTGTGTCTATATTAACTAAAATGATATGCACAGAAACCCTTTGCTCTAGTTGCCTGTAGTGGTTGTGCCTGTGATTCCAGCGCTCAATACAAACTGAAATATTGTAGGGGGAGAAAGGGCGGAAAGAAGGAAGGAAGGCAGAGGGAGGAAAGAAAAGAAGGAGGAAGGAAGAGAGGGAGGGTAAAAGGAAGGAAGGCAGGAAGGAAAAATTTTCTGTTGCATTGGTCTGTTGTACAAACTATTTTCTTTGTTGTCCTACTAATTAAAGATTTATCTAAAACATCTCCTTGGTATTTTTTACGATTTATATCTCTGCTAAAAGTCTCCTTCATGTCCCAATTTGCTCATTTTTTCTCTTGATGTCACTCCCTGAGTTTTCATAAGAGAACTCTGAAAATTATTTCATTCTATTTTAGAGGTACTGGGTTTCTTTCCCCTTTCATTGATGCCCTTTTATCACCCATTCCTTTCAGTTTTATATGGGGGATTTTTGTTGATTAGATGGGGAGTAGAATGTCTTATTTAATAGATACATGGTGATTCTTAAAGGAAGCTGTAAAAACACAGCCTCTAGGTGTGTTTCTTATCTTGGATCAATGTCCACAATAATGCCTTCACATCTATATTGCAGCAGTAGCTAAAGATATGACTTTGTTGTAGACAAAAACTCCCATGCACCTTGTAGCACGAATTCTATTTGGTCTTAATTAATCAAGACCTAGGGACAAATATTGGAGCTCAAGCTAAAAGATCAGAGAAGCAAAGCAGCCTGCCACTGGCACTTACTTCTACCTCAGACTGAAGTGGGCACGATCCTGTCTCCACAAATCCTCAGACTGAAGACTGAGCCTGAGACCTGTCTCCTCCTGTCTCATATTCCTCTCTAGTGCTGGGATTAAAGGCATACACCACCACTGCCAAGTCTCTATGGCTAGCTACTGTGACTGGTTTCCCTCTGATCTTCAGGCAAGCTTTATTCATTAAAACACAAATTATATACCACTATAGTATCTGTATTCTCAGCCTGCACAGACCAAAGTTCTGCGAGCACTAAGTGCCGTGGCAGCAGCTGCCACAGGATCTTATAGTGTGACATAAGAAGACTTTCCTCACATCTCTCAATAGATGTATAGGTAACACCCAGAACTGTGGCTCTAGTACCTGATTCCCAAGCCACAGTGTGTACAGGAAACCTTCCCCAGGACTCTCAGTTTGAATGTGGGAGATGCCTGGTGCTGTGGGTCTCTGGATCCATGGGATAAAACAAGGAATTCTCTCAGTTTCACAAAATTGCACTGAGTTGGAGTCTTCAGTTCTTACAAACATGATCTGGAAATTGAGCAAACAAAGATCCTGGGGTCCTATAAACAATTTCAACTGGTGTATGGGACTGCCATATTGCGTGATGCCCTAATGGAGCTCTGGAAACTAGATGTCATTTACTTGCGTTGTAGAAGAAATGGCCTTTGTAGAGGATGTGTGGCAGGGCCTGGGCTTTGAGGTTTCAAAAGTCCTTCCTTCCCCGTTTGGTTTCCCACCTTGTGCTTGTGGTTTTGACTGTAAATTCTTAGCTATTGCCCCAGCACCTGATGCATCCTCCTTTCTGTAACGGTCATGGACTCATCCTCTGAAGGTATAAGGTCCCATTAAACATCTTTTTCGACAAGTTGGCTTGGTCATGGTGCCTTTTCACAGAAATAGAAAAGTGACTAAGAAATCTGCCGTTCCAACTCCACACGCTAGGAGATTTCTGTACTTCAAAATATATTTTCTTCTCTTTGGCAGTATGGTAATGAGTTCCACTGTTCAGGCATTTGGTCTCCTTTCATCTTTAGAGTTTTGTTTTGTTTTGTTAAGATAGGTCTCACTATATAACCCTGACTGCACTGGAATTCTCAGAAATCTGACTACCTTTATGTCTCAAGTAGTAATATCAAAGGCATGAGCCACCATGATCAACTTTGGTCTTTTGAAATAAAAAAAAATCTTGATATCAAAATGAACAATTATGGACATTATTAAAAATTAGAATATTTCACAAGATCAAATAAACTTGCATATTTCATTTAACTATTTTTTAAAAACAAAGTATAAGAGAAATAAACTTAAATGTTAATATTTAAATTATCAAAATGATAATGGGCTTGTAATTACCATTGACATTTTTCTGGTGATGCTTCCTTAAATATGAAGAAACTGTACAACTTTTAATTTTGAGTAAGAAATGGCTTAATCCTTCCTATTTTATCACCTTGAGAGGATCAGACCATAAATTATTGTATTTTTATACAATGTATATTCATGCTCTTACAGGGAAAGCTCTGGAAGCTGCTTACACATTTATTCTTGGGAATCAAAAAAACAAATTCATTTAGGGATGGTAGCCAACTGTTATCTTAGCAAGCAAGAAACTGAAGCAGGAGAATTTCCGTAAATTTGGGACCAGTCTGTGCCTTGAGGCTACTCTGTCCTGCATAGACAATTGAAGTCAGCCCAGGATACAGTGTGATACCCTATCCCAAGAAAATAGCCAATAGGAAACATACTTTCCATTTAATTTGTATCTCCATATTCAAAATAGTTTAGACTGCATCCTTAGGTTATCAGCTTAACTCTTAAGAAATAAGTAGATATCTCTTTGAAATTACCAAATTATATCTTTGGCATCATGAAGGACTTTCTTTGTGTTTGAGGCATGGTCTTGGATTATTATTATGGAAATGGGAAGACGGAGAATGTGATAGTACTTTATTTTGAGTAAATCTGTTCTAAAATGGTAGAATATGTGAGAAAGGGGTGAATAAATAGTGCCATTCATTTGTCTCTTCAGAGACAGATTTCTTAAATATCCCTAATGAAGAAGCATGCTTAAAAGAAATCCCACACTATCTCAGATTTGAGTATAATAGAGGGTTGTTTATTTAAGGGTAGACTCACAGATCACAGTCCTCTGCTGGAAAGAGGAACAGCAACCGAATCTCACAGCCAGAAAAAAGGCTGGAAGCGCACTTTACATTGGCATAAATAGTAAAAGAGGCCACGCCCAAGTGGGTGGGTAACTTAAAGGCTACTGGCAGTAGGAGTTCCTATAGCACCCTAAAAGCATATATAGCTCAGAAACTATCTCCATGATAGCACCATGGTGCTTCTGGAAACCTCATCATGTTAATAAATATTTACAATAAAAGTTCAATTGGTATAATGTGAACTGATTACCTTTCTTAAAATAATCCATGTTAATGCCACTTTTGCATTGCCCACTGGTGAGTGATTCAGATTACATACACATAAGTATATGTATGTATATGTAGATATACCACATAACTGAATAATGAAATCTACCATCAATTTCTTTCAAATCTTGGAATGAAACACAACTGCAAAATAATTGTGTTCATGGAAGTGATCTATCAAATCCCCTTCCATTACTATCCAGCTCTTACCAGAACTCTTTCCCTTTTGATTAATAATCTTCCCTGCTTCCTAATTCAGAGCACGGCTTTCCTCAAAAATTAAGTTTACGGACTGCCTTTGACCTGCTCTCTACTAGATAAAAATAAATGTCAACCCACTGAAATCCAGAGGTCTATTCTTTCAGCATTGTGTGTGTGTGTGTGCTGGCACAAAGTAATGATAAAGAAAGATAAAATGACACTTTAAAAATCTCACTGCAGTTTTTCTAACCTATCCTGCAAGCTGGTGTGGATGTCATAAAATGACCAGAGCCCAGGAATTCACTCAAAAAGCAAACCAAAAGGAAAATTTACTCTAAAATGTCTTAGATTTGTGTAACCTTTTATGATCATCCCCTAGAATTCATAAAATCAAAAAGAATTCTTTGTCTTCTTTCGTTTTCTTCTTTAGTTACTACTTGCTTTGTTCTGTACTTGTGTTAAGAAAGGCAGAATCAAAATGCTCTAGTTTGTTAAAAAAAAAAACAAACATTGATATTGCCAAATGAATTGTTCTCATTGTTAAAGAGGCATGACAACATAACACCAAAAATCCCAACAATGAATAAAATGTTTTTGAAAAAGAAAATATTTGAAGTTTTAAAATCTGAAAGAAAAGCAATAAGGATTTTTTTAATCCTTCAAATATGCCACCACAGTATACAATACCCAAATAGTATCTCAGAGTAAGGTAAGAAAGGCAATTAGAAAGATGGCGTTGAATGAGCTGTAGAAAACATGGTATGTGTATTACATTTTCTGTTCAGAAATTCAAAAAAATTACAGTTTTTTTCTTCTCCCTGATAAGCTATAGATAGAACAACATTTCCTTTAGTCCAAAATATCTCCATCCACTGAAGTTTAGAAACCTACAGAAAAGTAATGGTGATAGTGGCATTAGTGGGTATGAACCTGTACTTCCATTGTGGGTTTTAATATGAACTCTCACCATGTCTGGTTCCCTGTTCCCAGACAGATATCTTAATATTTCTCAGATTATGATTACCTTCTCACTCCAAATATACAGAAATAGAAGCTTATAAGGTTTATTCTCAAGTTTGTATGATGCCCAGCCAAATTTCATTTTGCATTGAACTATAAATTCTCTGCCCTGTTGAAGTCATTATACCACAAAATACCTGACAATGGTCATAATGAATATTCTCTCTGTATATGAAGTTAGTAGCCTAGAGTCACATCACACACTTGTAACTGCTATTATTTTAAGATCATTTTCGGTGACTTTGGCTGGAAGAGATGGTTAAGGGTGAGAAGTGGAACACTAGAAATGTGGGAAAAAAAAGATTGGCATTGGTTAATATGGGCAGTAATCCTTGTGAAAAATAAGTGGAATCGATTATAATGATGAGATTATTTAAGACTTAACAAGATGTCATAAACATATCCAAAAAGTATGGTGTGACTGTATGCTCACATAGTTCTAGCTGAAAGATAGTAATTGTGATTCATGTACATACATGATGATAGGGTACACATGAAATTACTATGCTTTAGCCAGCATCTAAGGAAATTTTTGCTTTGGTGAAGACAGACCCTGGGTAGAAGAGTTTTGGCAACCAGAGTGGAAAAAATAAAAGAGAATTTAAATCTCCCATACTAGATTTGACCCAACAAAAAACTGAATCTAGGAAAACAAAATGAATTGCACAAGGCAATTCCATGGATGATGATTCAACTTACATTAGGTTAAATTAGATCCTTCATATAAAAAGTGCACTTTCTAAAGAAAAATAACTGTACATGAGATTGAAGTGTATTTATCTCATTAGAGTTATTATTTGTTACATGACATCCCTTACTTCATCTGGGATGAATTCACCATGAGTTTGTGATGGATGAGTTGGTGTTTCCTTCTCATGTCCTTTAGAAGTGCTTGAGAATATGCCACTTCAAGTAATATTGCTAGAAGTACAAATTATAATGATAAAATTATAATATTTTTAAACCACATTTACACTTCATTTTATAATTATCGAGAACATAAGACATAGTTTACTTGAATGGAAGAAGACCCTTTCACATTTATGCATAGCTGAACCACTTAAATATTATTTATGTTGTTGTGGTTTCCTCTAAGCAGAGAAATAGCAAATGCTATTATTTAAAAAAAAAAAACTATTACCTTCACTGTTAAAATTATGATTACCCAAACACCATTTTTGTAAAAATGAAGAAGAATGGCAAAATCCATGATATATGTCCCTTTATTTAAACGGCATCCTCCAGTAATTGCTTGCTGAGTGACTTTAAGGGCTTGATGTAATGTTGCGAGCAGTGTAAAATTTGCACAGAACATAAAGCCTTCACCTCCTTCATATCAATACTTCAAATAAAGTCATGAAGTTTAAGAAGTTATAAAGATGACTATCCTCATATATATGGCTTTAAAATTGTGGGTGATTTTAGGTAATTGACTGAGTGGATCAAGGAAAGTGGGATTGCATATAAAATATTGTAGTGTATATATTTTCCATTATTTATGATAGCTTTCTTATGTGATACCTTTTATGGAAGATAGATAAAATATAAGCATGTTAACACTGAGACTATGCTTTCATTTTATGTGGACAGCAATTTGTCATCTCTAGCTTAATAAGGTGTTAGGGACGTTCTGAGGCATATTGATTCTGGGTGTCACTGTATGGAATAAAATTCATTTGTCGAGTATCACTTGACATCGTCCATAAGGCAACAGTTTTTGCAGAATTTTTTTAAAAAGCTGTGTTTCTGTGATCTTTATAATTACTTCTGATACATCTATGTAATTTTCTATGACATTGAACAACTAACGCTCATTAGAAAAATAGAAAGTTCAGTAAAGAACAATCCTGTATCTATAAACAAAGATTACGTCTGGTCAAATGTTCAGTTGGATTACCTTAAATATTCTTATATATGTATCTGAGAGTTGAATGGAAATAGATGTAAGTTTAATGCATAAAAGAGGAAACTGACACATATTCCATGCATTTTAGGCTAGAGACAGCCGTTTCCATGATCCTTGTGGCAGGTCATTACCTGCCTCTAATTTATGATTAAATCATTCTAGAATACTTGGCTCCAACTCATCAGATGGCTTTTAAAACTCATAAAATATTTAAAAGAAATTGATGATTATTTATCCTATTATTATATCATTGGTGCTTTGGTTAACACCATATGAAAGAGAAGAACTAGACCCACAAGTCTGGAGCAAAATATTTACAAGTCATATATGCACTAATGGATTTATTTTTATAGTGCAGGAAGAATTCTTACAACCCTAAATGAAATGAACAAATTATGCCATTTAAAAATGATATAAGGATCAGAGCATCAAGGGCAGTTCTGCATCAGTAAGAACCCTATGCACTATGGGACACACTGGATTTTGGGTCATTTAAATCCTAGTCATGAATTTGAACTGTAGAACATCCATTCTTCCCATGAACCTACACAATGCAAAGACTAGACTAATGTAGCCTATATTCCCAGCAATCTTTTTCTGTCTTCACCACCTGCCTTCCAGTCTCAGGCTTCATGCCTCTCACCATGTTGGAGCTCACAGTGTTTCCCAGTACCATGAAGAAATGTGAGCCCCAGTGGGACAGTGCGGTGTTTCATCTGCCTCATTACTGGCTATGGGGCAGAGCCCAATTTATCCTTGAGAACATGAAGGTCATTGTACCTCCGAAACTCAGATATTACTTAGCTTAGATTGTCTAGGGCTTACCTTCTTCAACACTGCTTCAATTTTGGGCCGTAGAGTGCAATGAAAGATTCAATTCCCTGTCAGCAGAATAAGGTAATAAGAATGATAATTTACCAGTAATTTAGTACTGTGCTGGAGAAACACACAACTAGAGAGATATCAGTAGTCCTCCCTCCCTTTATGAGCGTATGTGTAGATAAATCCTCTATAACAACCATAGTACCAATGGATGACACACAGTCTAAACATTTTTCTTTGCTAGGTAGTACCTACCATGTGTGAGTAGTTAAAGTGTTAATCACAAATGTACTTTAGAATTAGGCATAAAACTCAGTATATTATATAAAATGTACTGCACTAAATTCCCGAAAAATAAACAAGAACATTGTTTTTAAAATGAAATGGTAGAAACTGATCAAGTGTTGGGAACTGTGAATCCCCAGATCCTGAAACAACTTGCTTCCCCCTGATCCAAGTGCCTACAGCTGCTCTGAGCATGAGACCCTCAGGAGTTCCTGGTGGCAGGAGAGTGGTTTCTGGTGCATTTGGCTAGGGCATGGCTATCTCTATATAATCTGCCCCTGAACACAATAAAGGGGGCATTCTTGGGGCCTTCCTGTTTCAAAGATGATCTATGTCTCTCTCTGTCTGTGAGTCTGTGTGGTTCAATCTCCAGCCCCTGGCCTGGCTCACAAACTGTATGGTGGTGCATAGAGCACAGACAAGCATCTTGTGCCACAATCAGGCATAATCAATGGGAGAAAATCGTCAGGGAATTCATAACGATTGGTTTAAGGAAATCCAACAGAGAAACACTGCCTATTTTAACAGAAAAAAAAAAAACATAAAAAGATGAAAGCAATAAAAAATCTGAATAAGTTCTTGAATTAAAATTAAAATACAATTGTAGGCATCAGTATTAGGACAAAGCAAACAGAAGGAAAAATAAAATAGTGACCTTAAAGCCAAAAGAGAACAGATACTTAGTATTCCTTATAAGAGCATTGCACAGCAGTCAAAAGAACAAAAGTTTAGTAAGCTGGAGTCAAGAAAGTTATAAGAATGCTAAAGGGGTAAGAAATTAATTCAAAAAATATTAATAGAAACTTCCCAAACCTGGAGAAGGAAATTGATATCTAGTAAGGAAGGTGAAAGATTATCATGCACATAATCTAAACTACCAAAGATGTCTTATAATCAGATTCTTAATCATAAACCATTTTGGAGATTCTCTGTTGACCTGATACCCAAATTCTTAGCAGAAACCTTATAGGCCAAGGAAGAATGCCATGAAAAATTCATGGTACTGGAGGAAAATTCTAACAACCAAAACCAGTACCTATCTAAACTATCTTTTAGCAATAATGAGAAGATAAAGACTTTGCCAGATAAAGGTAGAGACTCTATATCTTCACCTCATCTGTTCTATAATAAATGTTGAAGAAAATCTTTAAGCTAAAAGAAGTGAACATAAATGAGTAAGACAAGATCAAACAATGATATCAAATCAGTGTAGTTATACAAATTCAGATTATCCTAATAGTGCAAGTAAACACATAGAACATTCACGCTTTTATCCAGTACTAATAAATCTAAGTGGAGAAAAACTCCAAGACAATAATAGTTGCCAACTTTTAACTCCTTGCTATCCGCAGTGAACATACGATTCATAATATTTTCCAAGAAAAATGAGTGTGGGACTGCAGCCTGGACCAAATGGACATCTACATGACATTTTGGCTAGGAACTCCAAAATTTACCTTTATTTTCTCACTAGATCATGGAACATTACTCATGATATATGATGTCATTCACTGTTTAGGATTTCACAAAATAAAACTGTATTGAAATAATGTTGAGTATTTTGGGGGCCTAAATAGAATAAATTTTGGAATCAGCATCAAGAAAAGTCCTGAAATTATACAGATTCATGGAACTAAAAACATTTTTTAAAATTGTTTTAAAATTGATTTAAAAATCAGGAAAGAATACACAAATATTATTAAAATATTTTTTAAATCAAAAATGGAGAAAAAAAACACAAGTATATACAAAAGCCTGTGAGATGCAGCAGAAGTGGTCCTCATTGGAAGCTTAGACACATCAGTGCTCACAATGGAAAAATAGAAATAGCTTCAATAGATAACTTGCATTTCAAGAAAGCAGAAAAACAGGAACAATCTAAGCCCAAAATGACAATAAATAAATAAATAGTCAAATTAGAGCAGACCAAAGAAATGAAAACAAAAAGTACAACATAAAAATCAACAGCAAGGAAAAGCTGTCTAGGGAGAAGTAGAATGGACACCTAGACTAGAAAGAGAAAAACCAGAGATGAAAAGACTATTATAGCTGATAAAACCCAAATCAAAAGCTTTGTTGGGAATTATCGTGGAAATTATATTCTAATACATTTGAAAATGAGGACGAAACAGAATAATTTCTGGATACATAAACGTTCTTTCAAGAATGGATTATGAAGAAGCAGAAAAGACAAAAAGACTCATAAGAAGCAACAAAAATTAGCAGTAAAAGACTTCCCATGAAAGAACAGATGCACTCGTTGCTAAATACCATAAAGCATTTAAAGACCTAGATGAGCATTCTCCTTTTGTTATTCCAAAAGATAGAAGAGCAAGGGGTTCTTCAAAACATATTATCTGGGGCCAGCCGTCTACTGATAGCAATCAAATAAAAGAAAATGGTAGGTTGGGCTGGCTCAGTTCTGTCATATTAGAAAATGGGAGGCTAAGACGGGAGGACTGTCAAATGCTCTAGGATAACCTGAGCTATAAAATGAGTTCCAGGCCAGGCTGAACTACTAAGTAAAGAAGAAGAAAAGCAGGCAGAAAGACAAGCAGGCAAGGAAGGAGGCTGCTGGGGATGAAAGGGGAAATAAAAAGGGAGGAGGAGAAAACGAATAGACCATATGTTTGATAATGTATATGCAAATATCCTCAAAAAATAATACTGGTAAATTGAAGGTATTAGACTTTTTCTTTTAAGCCAACAATCATCTTCCAAATCATGACACGAAGACTTAATAGTTTTGAATGCTTGACCTTAGCTTAGCTCTTATTTTAATGTTTATCTTTTGCTATGTTTTGTCTTGGGGCTTTTAGCCTTTCATTCTTTCTGTATATCTTACTTTCTGCTTTCTCCATATGTGGCTGGCTGGCTACTGCCTGGTTTCTGGCCCTAGGCATTCCCCCTCTTTTCCCTTGCTCTCTTCTTTCTCTTCTCTTAGGAGACTGATTTCTCCTCTAACTTTTTCTTTCTTCCTGTCAGCCCTGCCTATCCTTCTCCTGCCTAGCTATTGGCTATTCAGCTTTTTTATTAGGCCAATCAGGTGTCCTAGACAGGCAAGGTGAAACAAGAATAACACTTCTTTCCAAAATTTTAAAAATTCAGCATAAACAAATATGACACACCTTTATACAGTTTGTGTAATATTTCACAGCATAAACAAATGTAACATATCTTTATCCAGTTAAAATTATATTCCAAAACAAATGCATCAACATATTAAAAGATTATTTATTAAAGATTTAAAAAAGTATTCACCATGATCAAGTTATAGAATTCTAGGCATGCAAAGATGACTCAATAGACAAATATCCAAAAATGAGAAACATATTATCAACAGAATGCAGTACTAACCATATATATCTCTTAATTTGTACAAAGAAGGCATGCATCAAGATTTAACATGTTCTGTGCTGGTTAAGAAGACTCCATAATTTTAATGTTTGTTGCATAAACATGAACAACTACATTCGGATACCAGTCCCAAGGTAAAAAAAAAAATGTATAAAGGGAATTTTTCTGTAATCACTGCTGACAAGAATGTATGTGTAACTCAGTAAGCTCTAGGCTCAGTGAGAGACCTTAAACTCAGACTTAAACAAGCGCAGATGCACCATCTCATAAGTACATATAAACATGTTTTTATTAAGATTTAACATATGATAGAGAGAAATATTTAATGAATTAGACATACCAGAAAAATACTCTGACATAATAACTACCATATATAAAAGTCAAAAGCTAACAATATATTCAATGGAGAAAAGTTAAAATTTTCTTACTAAGACCTATAACAAAACAAGAGTAAACACTTTTGCACCTTTGATTCAACATAGTATAAGAATTTCTGTCTCGGTCATATAAGCAAGAGAAAAGAATAAAGGAAATAAAATTCAAAAAATGTAAAGTTAAGTAGTCACACTTCACAGTGACATAAAAGACTTTACTTGAGAACCTATTAGAATAAATTAATTTAGCAACATTTCAGAATACAAATTAACATGCAAAAACCAGTATAGTTGTTATATACCAATAACAAATTTGATAAACTTAGTAAAGAAATCAGTCTCAGACCTGGAGAAATGGCTCAGCAGTTAAAAGAACTGGCTGCTCCTCCAGAGGACCCAGACTGAATTGCCAGCACCACATGGCAGCTCACAGCCATCTGTAACTGCAGTTTCAGGGATTTCAACACCATCTTCTGGATTCCAGAAGCTCCATATGCACATGGTGCATAGACAACACATATAGTCAAAATATTCATGTACATAAAATAAAAAGAAAAGAAAAACAAAACTGATTAATAATAGCTGCAAATATATATGTAGATATATATTTGATCAAAGAAAAATATGTCTACAATGAAGATTCTACAACATGATGTAAGAAATTGGAATTGAACATGCAGAAGTATACACACAGACAGACAGACACACTAAAGATATGTTATTCCCAAGGATTACAAGAATCATTATTCTTAAAATATCCACAGTAGCCAAAATAAATTATGTATTCAAGGCAAACCTTATAAAAATACACAATTTTTTATGAAACTACTAGGAAAAATTCTAAAATTCATATTGAAACACATACACAGCCAAAAATGTTGTTATCCTGATCAAAATGAACAAAAACAAGAGATATTGTTTTATTTGACTGGAAAATAGCATGGTATTGGAATGAAACACACACAAACCAATAGACCATGATAGACTCAGCAATACACCCACACATATATAGCCAAATGAGTGTTAACAACGATACTGAGAACACCCATTGGGTAAATAATAATCTTTTCAAGAAATTTGTGTTAGGAAAATTGAACATGTAAATGCAACAAGATTAAGTTTTTCCCCTATAACTCAGCAGTTTGACAGAAAAATTCAAATTATATTAAACATAATACCAAACTATGACACTATAAGACAATGGGAGACATTTCAAAAGAATAAGACCAAAGCACATGAAGCAGAAGCTAAAATAATTAGGCAAGTTGGTTACATTAAAAGATTCTGCACAGTGAACAATCAACAGAGTACAGGGATCCTGTGAAGAATGAGAGAAAATATTTATAATGTAAATATCTGACAAGGGCTTGGTGTCGAAAATATATAAGAAATCCAAATATCTAGTGGTAAGAAAAATAATCCAATTAAAAATGAACAATAGATCTTTCAAATAGACAATTTTCAAAAGAAGACTATATAAATACTGAGCAGTTAGAGAATAATATGTTTATTATCACTAAAAATCACTAAAATGTCAATCTAAATCATCATGAGATATTCTTCAGCTCAAAAGTAACGGACAGCAAAGCAAAAATAAATGGAAAAAGCATTGGTAATCTGAACAAATGGGAATACTGGCACACTGTTGGTGAGAGTGGAAATTAGTATGACCACTGTAGACAACTTTATGGAATTCCTCTGTGTTAAAACAGAACTATAGTACAGTAACTCCATCCCTAAAGTCAGAATACAAATGCCAGGGCCAGAGAGATAGCTCAGCATGCTGACCTGAGTTCAATCCCTGAAATGCACTTAGAGATGAAATAGAGAACTGCATCTCAAAGTCAGCCTCCAACCTGTGCACATCGCTGTGACACATTCTCCTACGCATGCACATAACCTAAAAACGGTGACAAAAGCAATGAACAAAAAGAAAAAGAAAAAGAAATGTCATGTGCAGGAAAATAAAATATTTAGCAAAATAAAGCAAACCCGAATGACAGTGGTCACGTATTCTATTACCACAAAGCAGCTGAGAGAGGAGGAAGTGGAAAAGAAAAAAATACCATCCCTGAAAGTCGAGGAGTAATTATTAAGGAGTGGGAGATGAAGCCAAGGTAGAGGTGGAAGTGGAAGAAATAGATGGTATTGTGTGTGATACATGTGTGTGTGTGCATATAATCAATGTATGACTCTCAATAAACTATACAATTAACAGATGTTAATAAGACAATTGCATTGAAACGGTTGCACAAATACCAGAAGGTTAATATCTTAAATACATGTATTCTGAATCCTGGAAGAAGGCACTTGCCTCTAAATATTTACTCTCCCTCTGTTTTAGGGAGAAATGTCTAGTTCTCCATAGTAAAGTCTTGAGTATTTTTTATTACTGGTATAGCTATTTTGTATTTTGATATTTTGTTCTTAGTTGTTTCTTTGATTTATTTATGCTTTGTGGCGATAGGTTTTGCCCATGTTGATACATATTTATGTTAAACTTATATTTTGTATAACTTCTACACTAAAAAGTGAAAGACGATTTTTATTAAAATTTAAAAAGGCAATGATTTACTTGTCCTTACTCATCATTTGTCGGTCTAGAATTTTATTCCCTTCAGGGTAACTTATCCTGATTACCTGTATATAAATAGCTTCAGAAAGTACACTAGAGGCTCCAGGTGAGAGCCTCGTGAATGAGCTTTGTATGAGAACCTTGTGTAAGAGCCCTAGGTGAGAGTCTTGAGTGAGATCCCTGTGTCAGAGCCCTGGAAGAGACTGTGAAAAAACTCTGTGTAAGAGTCCTGTATGAGAGACCCTGGGTGAGAGTCTTGAGAACTCTGAGGGTGAGCCTTGAGTGTGGGCCCTGTTATAGAGTCTTAGACAGTCCCTGTGTGCTTGTTGTCTTGTCTCAGTAGATCCTACTTCCTTCCTACTATCACAAAAAGCAAGTATACATTTGTGCACACACACACAAACACATAAACACACAAATACACAGACTCTTACACAAACTCACACAAAAGCACACACACACACACACACAAACTCAGAGAAATAGAGTTCTTGCCTTGACAAGCCATAATGAACAGGTCTGGATAACTCTTCTTGCTTTGTACACCAGTTTTAAAACTTCTCTGTTCATGATAAGTATTTTACTCCTAACTAGCAGTGTATCACCCTAAGCCTAATTATCTGTAGTAGCCTACTTAATGGGATTCTACTGGAGTAAATAATAGAATGTATCTTGATTAAAAGGACCAAAGAATCACCACGCACAAAACTCAAGTCCAAGTGGGTGAAAGACCTCAATATCAGTCCAAACACACTGAATCTGATTGAAGAGAAAGTGGGAAGTACTCTACAACACGTGGGCACAGGAGACCACTTCCTACGTATAACCCCAGCAGCACAGACAGTAAGGTCCTCATTGAATAAATGGGACCTCCTGAGACTGAGAAGCTTCTGTAAAGCAAAGGACACTGTTGCTAAGACAGAAAGGCAACCCACTGACTGGGAGAAGATCTTCACCAACCCCGCAACTGACAAAGGTCTGATCTCCAAAATATATAAAGAACTCAAGAAACGAGACTGTAAAAAGCTAATCAACCCAATTATAAAATGGGGCACTGAGTTGAACAGAGATCTCTCAACAGAAGAAGTTCAAATGGCCAAAAGACACCTAAGGACATGCTCAACTTCCTTAGCGATCAGGGAAATGCAAATCAAGACAACTTTAAGATACCATCTTACACCTGTCAGAATGGCGAAAATCAAAAACACCAATGATAGCCTTTGCTGGAGAGGTTGTGAAGAAAGGGGTACACTCATCCATTGCTGGTGGGAATGCAAACTTGTGCAACCACTCTGGAAAGCAGTGTGGAGGTTTCTCAGGAAATTCGGGATCAACCTACCCATGGACCCAGCAATACCACTCTTGGGAATATACCCAAGAGAGGCCTTATCACACAAAAAAGTATATGCTCTACTATGTTTATAGCAGCATTGTTTGTAATAGCCAGAACCTGGAAACAACCTAGATGCCCTTCAATTGAAGAATGGATGAAGAAAGTATGGAATATATACATATTAGAGTACTACTCAGCGGTAAAAAACAAGGACTTCTTAAAGTTTGCAGGCAAATGGATGGAAATAGAAAACACCATCCTGAGTGAGGTAAGCCAGACCCAAAAAGAGGAACATGGGATGTACTCACTCATATTTGGTTTCTAGCCATAAATAAAGGACATTGAGCCTATAATTCGAGTTCTTAGAGAAGCTAAATAAGAAGGAAAACCCAAAGAAAATCATATAGGCATCCTCCTGAATATTAACCTTCATCAGGCAATGAAAGGAGACAGAGACAGAGACCCACAATGGAGCACCAAACTGAAATCTCAAGGTCCAAATCAGGAGCAGAAGGACAGAGAGCACAAGCAAGGAACTCAGGACCGCGAGGGGTGCACCCATACACTGAGACAAGGGGGATGTTCTATCGGGAACTCACCAAGGCCAACTGGTCTGTGTCTGAAAAAGCCTGGGTTAAAACTGGTCTCGCTGAACATAGTGGACATTGAGGACTACTGAGACCTCAAGAACAATGGCAATGGGTTTTTGATCCTACTGTACCTATTGGTTTCGTGGGAGCCTAGGCAGTTTCGTGGATGCTCACCTTAGTAGACCTGGATGGAGGTGGGTGGTCCTTGGACTTCCCACAGGGCAGGGAACCCTGATCGCTCTTTGGGCTGACGAGGGAGGGGGACTTGGTTGGGGGAGGGGGAGGGAAAGGGGAGGCGGCGGTGGGGAAGAGACAGAAATCTTTAATAAATAAATAAATTAAAAAAAAAGAAAAAAAAGGACCAAAGAACAGTCACTAGCAGATACAAATACAAATCTTATTAACCCAAAGCCTTCCATTAGCCCCAGACCCTTGACCCTTTCCATAATATCTTTGTTCTTGGAACATATGTGAATAGTAGGGAAAAAGAGGCTGTATATTGTCTACAAAATTTGGAACAAGGTGTTAACATTAAGGAAGGGTACACTATCTACATAAAGGCAGTCAAGGAAAAGCTGAGAAGGACTCAGCGAGGAACACCACAACTTCCAAGACCACCAGTATTATCTCATTACCTGCTTTTCAGTAGTGGGGAACTAGATTGACTGTTTACCTTAAAGTTTCCTAGTCTATTGCTAATGTGGGCAAAGCATCTTAAAAGTTGGGTTTAAAAGCTCTTTTTATCCAAGGGAAATGACCAGTTGTTTCTATCCCTCTACTGAGCACAAGACCTTCTATGTGTACAGGAGCCACAGTCTTCTTGGTCAAAGAGTACATTTGAGCCATGGTCATTTATGTCTGGGCTCTTGTTCACTGTAAATAATGGTTGACACACTGAGGCTGATGTTCTCAGATCCATAGTAGGCTGTCACTTCTCCTGAAATAATGAGCTAGTTGTTATTAGTTTATTATTTTGATTTTGGTCATGTATCTAGTTTTATTCAACTTGTACATTGAGTTTGATTGTGGAATTTGAATTCCATGAATCCAAGCTTTTTAAATTTCTAGACTTGGATCATTATCTATTTGTTTAAAGTCTGCTCTAATAAAATTAGTGAACTAATTTTTTATATCTATATAATTTTACTCTATATAATTGCCTTAATCATCTTTAGGGCACATGCAAGAAAATCCATGGTGAATGTAGAAAAACAGGTGACTCTAAACTTTATGAAATTGTTCGAGTAAAAATGTGGCCTACAGCAGGAAAACAGAAACAGAAAGTTCTGGATCTACCTAGAAAGATATTACAGACCATACAGGTCACTGTAGTCTATGTCTACTGCACAGCTGGTAAACAATGGGACTATAAAGGATATCCTGTAGCCTAACAGACCCAGAAATAATTCTGTTGGGAAAAGAGTGTGCAGACACCTTCAAATGTGTGATGTATGAGAGGGTTTCCTTACAGAAAAGTGACCTTCTGCTTACAAAGTTTTTGTAAGTCAAAGCAGAAGCAAAAATGACTTAGTGATCTAGGTTTAACTAATGGTAGCTAGTATTGCTAAATACTGAACAAATCAGGCTATGGACTTCTTTTTTCTAAAAGCATATAAAAATGTTTGAGTTTAAACTGAAGACAAGGAAAAGTCTTCTGTTTATGTTAATTAATAAAAAAATACAGCTCAACCAAGCACAAAGTCTACATATTTATTCCAAAATAGCTTTTTGCATAGTTAACCAAAGCAAGAACCTGAAGGAATTCAAAATGGTAAAGAGATGTTTTTCTTCAATCTGACTTAGTAAATGATATTGAAATTTATGACCTCATAACTTGTACCTGAGACAATTTTGCAAAAACTGTAAGGCACAATTCTAAGCTAAAAGATACGCTTAAAAGAATAAGTAAACAAATGTCATATTACATATCACAGGAAACATTCGTCTTGCTATGTCATTTTATAACTATCTTCAAAGTTTGAATTTGGCAGATTGCTGCAAACACAATAAAGGCTGTTAGGAAATAAATCTAGCAATTATAGTGTTTTTAAAGAAGACATTCTTTTCCTTAAGAATTCAAAATCCAAAAGCAAATCAAGTTAGCAAATACTTAATTGCATCCTTATGTCAAAAAAAAAAAAAAACAGAGTAATTCCAGAAATATAAAATGATACACATAGCTGGGGAATACATGGAAAACAGAGTTAGTTAGAGAGAGACATTGCTTAGGAAAATAACATTGAATACGAGTTTTCCAAACACAGAAGGGAGAAAGTAGACTAAGAAGAAAAAAAAAACACACAAAACCTTGAAGGACTTGAGGACTAAAGGTGTGAGAAAAGGATGAGAGATGAGGTTGATGTACCTTAGGGGCACGATGTTCCAGCAGGGAGTGGAGATTAGGGAAAGATTGCAAGGATGCTGGTTTGAGTGTTTGGATTTAACAAGGCTCGGAGAGAATTCATATGTAAAATCCCTGGTCTCAGCCAGGCTAATTCGAATGCAGCCTTTCTAGGGTTCAGAGTGTGAGAGTCACCACACTGGCACTCAGAGTGCAGTGACTGACATAAGGACTTGAGTATCCCTCAGAGCGAACACAGAATTTATGTGAGAAAGGCCAATGGCATCACTTTTCGTTATCTATAAATGGCTTTAAAAAGTATTTGAGAAAATTGTAAGGCCACTTTTAAACTGGAGAGGAAAACAGTAATTTGCCAACCCACCCAAGTCCACATACCTTGCCCCATGCCTTGGGGAATGGCCAGCTGTCCTTTCAGACCCTAGTGAAGAGAACATGGAGTACACAGAGAAAGTAGGCTGTGCGTTTCAGTGCACAGCTACCCTGCAGACTCACTGCCATCTACCTGACACTGCAGAGCTTTCCACATGTGCATCATTCGTAACAAAAGTGAGTATCACCAATGACAAAGATTCTAAATCCTAAAGTTACAGCCAAACAAAAAAGCTCTTAGACCAAATAGATGAGACAATGGCTTTACAAGTAAATGATATTTAACGGTTAGTTGTCAATAACTATAAAGTGCTATTCTACAGCACAGATGTGTTTATGTGTGTCTGTATGTGTTTGATGTGTGTGCTTGTGCATGCCATGACATATATGTGGCGCTCAAATGGCAACCTTAGGGACCAATCTTCACTTTACGTGTTATCTGACACAGTGTTGCTTCATTCTTCATTGACTGTGAATTCACCAAGACAACTGGGCTGCCACTTTTTAGACCTCCTGTTGCAACCTCCCATTTCACAGTTGAAGTGGGATTATAGGCGTGTTCTGCTATGCCTGGGTTTACAAGAAATTTGTGGATTTGAACTCAGGCTTTACTCCTCAAGCTATCTTCTCATCTAGTATTTTTGGTAACTTTTTTAAAAATGTGAAAGACATTTGGAATATCTCTGTATTGTATTTGTGACACAAAAAAAGCAAGCAAACAAAAACCCTTAAAGGATGAAAATATTAGGAAATAAGTCATTTTTGTGAAATTGAGAATCTGATTATAATGACAGGAAATTAATAACCTACACTTGAGGAGAGAAGATATACTAATAAATGATCAGTGTTAAACTGTAAGAATATATTTGAGAGTAGCAGCAACACAGAGCATTTTTTACCTTCTAAGATAAGCTTTTTTTACTTATAAAGTAAACGCTATAACTGTTTTTGAAACTGGTCCTAACTGATAGAAATGATGATTAATATGTAATATAAAATTAAACTATATATATAATTTTTAATCCTGTACATTTATTCTAAATATAAGATTTACAGAGGAAGAAGAGACCAGTTTTGGTAGGTTTGTTTGTATTAATTTTTGGGGGAATCTTCTTGAGAGTCCAGGATGCTCAAGTTGAAATGTAGAACTAGGCAAGTTCAAAACTTGTGTCTTTTCATTATCATTTTATTTGGATTTTAAAATAATTATTAATACCTAGAGTATCATAAAGTCAAGTCATAGCCATGCACATGTAATAAGAATTCCTCAGTGGAAAATATTGTTATATTAATCAAATTATTTAGAAATTGTGTGAACAATAGAAAGCTAGGATGATTTTCAGTAGAACAGGAAAGCAAATACATGATTATAAATATCTATTTATGAATCTCTTATCAGTGGCTATCTATATCTTTCAAACTCAGTGAGATGATTGGTATATAAATCCAGAGCTGTGGTTTAGCTGTTTCCTCAGGTTTGAAACATTCCCTCCTGGAAGGAAGAGGGTAACAAAATTTACATTTACAGGAAGTGCTTGAAGTTTACAAGATTCACAAACTTCCCTCTTCAAGGGTTTATTACCAATAGCAACTCTAGGGAGCAGTATCTAATATATATTGTGCTGAAAATTGTACAGAATACTTCGGGACATAGCTTTCATGAGTCAGCTCCCTTGCCACTGTGGGCTTTTTGGTGACGCAGCTGCTTTTGACTCACCCATTTTCCTTATTCATTAAACTGGAATTGGGTACAATCTATTTTTTGGCCTGTCATCACTACTCTCAGTAAGTTGAAGTCTGTTCACATTGACCCAAAAAACTTAATACAATAAGAATGTGTGTGTGTGTGAGTGTCTGTGTGTGTGCGCGCGCGCGTGTTCACCTATTTATCAATGTCTTCTTATTTCAAAATCATGGGATAGTTACCTATTGTTCTATCCAGAAAATATATGTTTTCAAATTGTCATTTTGATTCAGAGATGGAAAAGTTTTCAGAGTAACTGTTTCCATTCATTAATGTCTATTTCATCTATAGACTATTTAGATGTAGAATATATTCTTTCAACAAGAAGAGATCAGTTCAGTGACATTAAATTAAATAAGATTTATTCCCTTCTTTGATCACTATTCAAGTAGTACTTTGCATAAATACAAAATCATCTGTGGTGGCACACGCCTTTAATCCCAGCACTTGGGAGGCAGAGGCAGGCGGATCTCTGTGAGTTCAAGACCAGCCTGGTCTACAGAGCTAGTTCCAGGACAGGCTCCAAAGCCACAGAGAAACCCTGTCTCGAAAAAGAAAAAAAGAAAAAAAATCTGAAATACTGATGACTGCTTTTGTAATAATAGAACAGCTGAGGACTGCCCTTTGCCCATGTGTACTCTAAAGATCTCTAATTTTTAAAATTTAAGTATCAGTGTTGTATTGGTCTTTAGCTTCAAAAACCTGCCTGCCATTTACTGGCCATGTCTAATTAATAAATTCTGTTATAAGTTTCCTTAGAAGAGAAGATTTTGCTTTACAGAATGTCTATAATATTAGGGAAAAGAGTAAATAATTAAAAAAAAATAAGAGTTGTTAAAATTACAGGATGGGAATAAGATCCAGGTATAATTTTCTTCAAAATAAGAATCATGCCTTATAGCTTTCAACTTATCTTATTTCCTATTAAATTGCTTTGTAATGAATAACAAAGAACGAACTGACTTATATTTGCTTCATAGTATCTGTGGACTTGGGTTGAGAAGGGTCCCTGTGGTGTCTGGGTCTACAATAGCCGTAAATAGCAGGGTAGGCAGGGTTCCCAAAGAATGCTGTTTACAAGGATGAATCGATCCTCAGAGCAGATGCACAGTTGCTGGCATTTTGGAAATACCATTTCTGGCAGCTTAAACTATACATATATATCCTACATTTCAGCAAATGCTAACATGTTGCCATTAAAAGTTTCCCTGTGATGGTCTCAAACATGGAAGGATGGCACAGCACTCTCATTGGTGAGGACCGGGAGTAAGAGGGAACAACAAACACAAGGAAGTTAGTCCTTGACCACAGAAACTGAAGAGACCATCTCAGCTTCCTCTGCTTGTACTATGGGTATTTGTCACCTGGTAAGAGTGACACTAGGAAATAAAACTTTGACTCTATATTTTACATTATTATTCAAAACATGGGATAGTTACCTATTATTCTATCCACAAAATATATGTCTTCAAATTGTCATTTTGATTCAGTAGAGGTGGGGTGTGTCAGTCAGACCTAGTCCATGAAGGACTAAGAAGATAATGCTCTCAACACTTTCTTTTATTTGAACTATTAACCTTTCAGTCTTTCTAGCAGTGCCTATAACACAAGAAAGGTGGTGTCATGATCCAATACTTCCCAAAAGATTTTATGCAAGAATGACACCTAAAATCCATAAGTCTTATTTTTCAAAAACTTTAGGTAAATATTAGCATCCAGTGACTTCCTATCAATCTGCAAAATTCATAAGATTCTCCTTTTTATTGAGGGATTAATCATGTGATCATAAGTAGAGCTTTAGTCTTGCCAATGAAGATGCTAATAAGAAATTTTATATAGAATTATATTGAGCTGGGTTTTTCTGCCATTTGTTTTACTTTGCAATTCTTTATATATCCTATGTTTTTGATGATTTTTTTGAACATAGAATTCACTTCCAACACAATACCCTTTTAAAAATGAATCCTTACCATATTATTCTGACCAACTTTTTATTTTCCTGGTGTATGTTTCCATCGTGTATGTGTGTGTGCGTGTGTGTGTGGTGTGTATGTGTGTGTAATAGGAAGAGAGAGCACAAACACACATGCAGGTGTGGACACACACACGACACAGACACACAAATCTGCATGCTTGCTCATTAGTCATTTTTGCACACAAAGGAGTAAGTACATCATAAAATAAATCAATATAGACTTATGATATGAACATGGCCAGCTATGTGAGTTCCAGACCTTCACCTGTTAAAAAATCATGCAAAAGGAATACATATTTCTCCTTCCACCCCTCTTTTACTGAAACATAAAGATATAAGTAACACACACGTATGGTAAAATTTATGCAATGAGTATGCAAATCCATGAGATTCTGTAGAAACTGTGAAAGAGAAAGTAGATAGGCTTGGCAACATCAGTTCTTTTCAAAGTATGAGAGAAATATACTTTCTGATGGTAAAGAGCATATTTGGCAATACAAAAAGACTTGTAGCAATATTTGGCAATATGAGAAGACACGTTCTAGACAAGATCTACCAAGAAAGTAAAAATCCAATTACAAATGAAAACCATCTAAAGGTCAAAAAGAAAATGAAGCCAAAAGAAATGTCAAAACATAAACTAAAGAGTGTCTCCAATTTGTGCCTCTTCTACGTATTTCTTATATCTTAAGTATACAGAACATTGCTTGCCATATATTAAACCTGATTGGGTAAATCTGTGAGTCAAATTGTTGGCACACATATTTAAAGTAAGTTAAGTAATATGCCACATAAATACAGAGAAATGAGCAAACTCTAAGATGACATAAAGCTAGCAATAGGTAGAAATATATATATATTTATTTATGAGTCATCCAGAACCTTGATGTTTTGTGTGTATTTGAACTAGACTATATTCCAACTGAAATGAGACTCTAGGGGAGGGTATTAGCTTCATGAGATGCTAATCTAAGTAAGTGAAAGGATTGACTCCGCTATCTGTCGGTATATTTTGGGATGCTGTGATAGTTTGAATTTATTAGCCTCCATAATTTCATAGGGAGTGGCATTATTAGGAGGGGTGGTTTATTGGAGTGACAATGGCCTTTTTGGATGAAGTATGTCAATGTGAGGGCAGACTTTGGGGTTTTCTACACTCAGAATGCTGCCCAGCCAACCTTCCGTTGCCTGTAAGATGTAGGACTCTCAACTACTCCACCAGGACACCAGCCTGCATGGCACCATGCTCCCTATCATGGTAATAATGGAATGAATCTCTGAAACTGTTAGCAAGCCAACCCACTTAAAAGTTGTCTTTGAGTTGCCTTGGTGATGGTGTCTTTTCCCAGCAGTAAAAACTCTAAGACAGCAAAATGTGAATCATTGTGGCCACGTATCCCTACTGTGGTCATTTCTGTAAACGGGGAGATTCAGGATTTATTGATGACGGGATTGAGGTTAAGAAGAAAGGAATCAACAGAATTCTTTGTTTTGGCTTATAAAATAAGGTATAGAATAGGATAGCTCTACATTGAGAGAAACAAATTCAGAGCATAAAATACAATGTATCCTCCAAGGCATGTATATGTGAACCTGGGTAGAAGCAGTGTCACTACACAAGCAGTTGCTGTTTGCTTATAAATGATATTGAAGTCCAAAGAAATACAGGAAAAAAGAAAGATCCAGTAAATGACAAGAAGAAAAGCAAAATGTTGAAAAGAAAACTTAGCCCAGAGATAGTCCAACATCCAGAACTGAGGAAGGAGGATTTTTAAAACAAAATATTAACAGATTAAAGCACATATGTACAATTAATTAACCTTAACTACAGATGAAAGCATCTAAGATAAAAATAAATCTGTTCGCAACTATTTATATCAAGTATAATTTGAAAGTTTTAATCTTATAATTATTAGAGGTTATTCATTGAAATAGTACTCTTCATTTCAATAAAGCAGAGAATATGAGCAAATGTTTTCCAATAAGCAGCAATCATAAAAACCAGGAAAATGTACATTTTGTCAGTTATAAAAGAAATAGAAAAACAATACAGTATTTTTCATTAGTGAGTAAAATGATTTTGCTTAAAGGAGAACATTCAAAGCTTGTGAGATTTTGGTGAAACTAATATAATTGAACACAGCTGTTTGTTCTGAAATGAACAATACATAGGGAAAGACAATATGTTCATCTTATCAAACTCAGTAATTCCACTTTTGGGAATATTTAAACTGAGACTATAATTATACAGAAGAGGGATACTTATATAAAGAACCAGATTTTCATCAAATATCTTTTAACTTAGAAATTAGAGAAAATCAACATAATCACATATGGAAAAGTGCTCAAATCAAGTATTGGGTGTGTAAAGTGGGTAAATACTTTTAAACCATACACATGAACAAAAAAAAAATCATCAAACATAATCAATGGAAATCCATGAAAATAGGCAAAATGCAACCATATTTTAGAAGATTAAATAAATAAAACCATACTGTGTTTGTAAAAATCAATGGATAAAATTTGGATTTGTTTCTGTTTTGCTTTGTTTTGTTTTAGTCTTTTGTTAATGTTCTCTGTTTTAAAATTTAAGGACTGGAATTCTCCTTTGCTTAGTATATACCTCTCCCCATTCTACCTAACTACCCGCTTTCTAGGTAAACTTCAGGCTGATGGCTCTGACTTTGGGTGGCATCACAGGGCTTCATATGTGGAAAGTCTCCCTGAAAGTCATGACTCGAAATAAACACCCAACAAGTCAGGACTGAAGCAGCAGCTACATGAATAGACCTAGAAGTGACAGAATAAGTGACTGTAACCGAAATAATTTATAATTTACAAAGTGCTTTTCTTATGATTATTATAGGGTGTCCATTGAAATATTGCTCTTCATTTCAAACACAGCAGGAAAGTTTCAAAGTAGATAGGATTGAGTTCAAGACACTGGAAATTTGAAAAAATAAACTGAAAATGGAGGAAAAAAACACTTTATTTGTGCACTAATGTTTTAAAATGAGTTAAATATAGAAGCTCTAAAAAGCTGTACTGACCCGAAAATTTTCTTTTTGGGTGTGGTGGTGGTTTCAACAAAAGAACTAAAAAATACCTTTTTATTATTATTTAAAACACATTTGAATGTTTAAATGAAAACACTGAAACCTCCAATACCTACCTTTGTTCTCCTTCTACATTTCTCTAACCTATCCTTTTAGGGTACTGAAATCTATTAACATATGAGCAAACTCATAACACAGTATTACTGGTTGCGAAGTTAGACTTGTATACTAATATGGTTTAATGCGAATGTCCCCATAAGTCCATGGGTTTGAAAGTTTGGTCATCAGTTGGTAGAACTGTTTAAGAAGGAATAGAGGGCATGGCCTTTCTCTAGAAGATGTGTCACTAGAGATAGGTCTTTATGTTTTAAAAGACTTGCATGACTCCCAGTGAGCTCTGCCCTCTTTGCAGTGTGAAGTGTGAGCTCTCAACTATCCCTGCTGTCATGTCTTTGCTTTGTTGTCATGTACTGTAAACTTCTGGAACTATAAACCCTATTAAACACACTCTCTTCTAAGCTGCCTTGGTCATGCTATTTTATCACAACAATAGAAAAGTAACTAAGACAACTTATTTTCTGGGAGACACACATAAACACCGAATACCTCTAATGAAAACTTTAATATGCAAGGTAAACAAAGGAATATTTTACTTCATAAGATTTTGTTTTTCAAAATCCTGCCCCCAAATTGGAGGACAAAATATTTCACAGCTTCATAAGAATCTTTGCTCTCAGGACTAGATCTATTCCTCTGTGGACTTCAGCACAAACAACAGAAGAGCTACTGAACATAGGAATGTTCACTATCCACTGCAGTAGATAATACAAGGAATTAACTGTTTCTATGTGCACGTTTTGATCAAGCTTGAGTTAAATTTCTACAAAGATCTACTGATGGCTAAGAAGTTGAGAGAAGTACTGTTTTCTGGTGTGCTGTTTGCAAAATAAATAAGGCCTACCCAAGGACATATAAGACTAGCTAGACATATAAGACATATAGGACTACTAGATCTGCAAATCAAATGCCAAATATTACATCCGTTTCTCAATGTTATGGAGAGGCTAGGATTCTGAAGGACCTCAGATGGCATGTGAGGGGTGCCCAGAGTCATCTGAGCTGAGTTTTGCTATGTTAAGAGACAAATATTTAGTTTCATTCTTTGTTATGTAGCTATTCAGTTTGGATAGCACCATTTTTTAAAGATACTGTCTTTTCTCAAATACATATTGTGAACGTCTTAGTAAAGCAAAATATCAGGTGTCTTTAGGTAGGAGTGTGGGCTTACATGTGGCACCTTTAGTCGATTTCATGGTCAATGGATCTCATGTCATGCTGTTTTTCTTACTATGTCTCTGAAGTATTTTATTTATTTATTTATTTATTTTGGAAATATTTCATTAATTTTTAAGCCTATTGTGCATGAGATTTACCTCCTTACTTTTTTACTATGTTTATTTTATTATTAGAATATATAAAGAACATGAGGGTTTTGTGTGTGTGAAGTTAGTAATCTACTACACTGAATATGTTTATCAACTCCAGGACTTTTCTTGTTAATTTGTTAGAGTTTTATATTTATCTAAAATTTACCATCTGCAAATAAATACTTTTATTTCTTCCTTTTTATTTTTATCCCATTTACCTCCTTCAATTATATTATCGCTGTAGGAAACACTACAATTATTATGAAAAACAAGTATAAATTCTTGAATGTACACAATATATGAAAGTTTAATCAAGAATAAATAGTAAATCTTAATAGATTCATAGTGTACAATAAGACTGATGGACTGATCAAGATTTCCTTGCAAAAATAAGCCCATGTTTCAATGCTCTTACAGCTGAATTCAATAGAGTATTTTCTAAATATTTATTAGTATTATTTTATGTGTATGACTGTCTACATGTATGTGTATGAGCTGCAGGTTCCTGGAGTAATAGACATCTTCACACCATGTGGGTGCTGAGAATCAAATATTAATACTGCCCATGAGTAGTAAGTGCTGCTACCTTCTAGACCATCTGTCATCCCTCTATTCAACATTTAATTATACAAATTCTCATTAAATCATTCCAAACAGAGCAAAATGGAAGGAATTGTGCATCATCATTTTGTGATGCAACATTCATAGCAAATCCCATAATACTACTATAATAAAAAAATAAAACTGCAAATGTGTATTCCTGACTAACAAAATGCACAAAATCTCAATGCTCAAGATGATGCATTCCAAGGTATGTTCCACATTACAAATTAAGAAATGCATGAAAATTAATAAATCTGTCAACAGAATGAAAAATTTAAAGTATATAATCATTCCAATACATGTATTAAAAACATACAATATTTAACATCCTTTTTTAAAAAAATAAAAGACTCTAAAACAAAATCTAAAATAAATAGATTGAATCTAAAAAGTCTTCAATTTAAAAAATTTTTAAAGTTTTTAATTTTGCTCTGAAAGCACAAACAAAAAAAATTAAACAAGTGGGAACACGTGAACTAAAAAAGTTTTGTTAGTAGAAGAAACAAGATAAATAAATAACAAAATGAGAAAATATATTTGCAAATGACAAACATTACAATGGCATATCCATGCACATTTTGAAATATATAAGACAATAAAAACCAACCCAGAATATATAAGTAATTCAAATAGAAATCATAAATATCTTATATTAGAATATTTTAAAGAAATTAAGACAGACTTACAAAAAGAAAATGCATGAAGGGCCACCAAACACATGAGAAATGTGAAGTTCACTGATCATGTTGGAAATGTTCATCAAAACAACCATGAGATTTCATCTTTCCCAATTAGAATGATCATCAAAATAAAATAACAAATATTGGCGGAAATGCGGACACAGAACAGGAGAAGCTCTGATATAATTAATAAAGCCATTGTGAAAAAATGTATGATGACGTCTCAAAACTAAAAATAAAGCCACCATATAATTCATCAGTCCTACTTTTGGATCCATATCTAAAAAAGATGAACTCTTTATACCAGAATATATACTGACATTCCCACGTTTATTATAGCTCTATTCAAAGTGACCAAAATATGAAATCAATCTAGATGTCATTCACCAAACGAATAAGTTAAGGAAATATGGTATATTTATGCAGCTGAATATTACCCACCCATAAAAATAATGAAATACTGTTATTCACTGCAATATGTCTGGAACAGCAGAACATTATATCGAGAAAGTCAGACAGAGGCAAATGCTACATGTTCTCTTTCATGGAAGGAAGCCAATGATTAAAGAGTGTAGAAGTACAGAAGGGAAAGAAAAGACAGAGATGGGGGACAAGTAAGTGGGATTGGAAACAGAAATTAACAGACTTTTAGGAACTGGGAAAAGATATCACAGAGGGGGGATAAAGAGGTCAAGGAGGAGTCCTAGGTAGGAGGGTATGTGGACATGAGCGAAGCTTAGTGTGTACAGATATCAAAATGAACCCCATTCATTGCTATAATTAATATATGCCAAGCCTGCAAATTTAATTTATAAAAAAAGAAGAAATAATTGAAGCACTGCTCAATACTACATATACCATCCTCAAGAATATCACAGTGAGTCAGTGAGATATTTTTTGGGGGTAAAATGCTTGCTGCCCATTCTGATGACCTGACTTCAAGACCTACAAATCGCAAGACAAAAGGAGAGGATGGACTCCCACAGGTTACTCTCTGACTCACCGTGGTACATGTTACTTGTATACAACAACTGATAATGTAAAATTTTCATGTAAAAAGCATTATATTAAGTGACTATAAAAGCTATACATAAAATCGTGTACTATCTCATTGTGCAGAATATTAGAACAAACACTGCACAGAAACACAAAACAAATTCCTAATGGCAAAAGTATATATAAGGACATGGGAAATAGCTGCCAACCCAAACAAGGCTTTCTGGGGGCAGGGGGAAAGATCTGAAACCAGACAGCAGTAACTGTGTAAACTGTGACTTTCTCACGTGCCACTTAGATGAGATCAAACATGTGCAGAGAGACATAAACAATAAATAAATTAAAACATGATGAACAAAAACACTTTAATTTTTTCTTAAAATTGTGCTGCTTAATCGCTAAGAAATCATATAAAATGTGTTATTGGAAGAATCTAAGCATAAGAGGATGATAAAAAAAAAAAAACACATTTGTAGTTCCTTTTGCTCATGTGTGGAAGATTACCTCAGAGTTGGGAAGTGGCCAGACCTCCACAATTCCATAAGCACTGGGACTGGAACGAGTCTGGTGGTATATTGATTCTGACTTTTGCTAGGGCTGTCCCTCAAGCAAGATACAAAGTACTAGGACACAAGCTTGGAGCAAGACACTGTCAGGTTGTGCCTCTTAGAGCCATGCAAAGCCAGTGGCCCATCATCAGCTGAAAGAAACTGCAGCAAAGGAAAAGAGATGCCAAGTCCTGCATTCTGTTACAGGCTTCAGAAGCCCTTGAAGGGCTGATTACAGCAAGTACTTACTGCTGGGTGACACTCCGGAGCTTATGATTCAACATGTCTGCCTTGGGACCAATATGGAACATTTTTATCAAGTTTATAGGTGATGTGATGCTGCTAGCTGAAGACCACACTGCAAGAAACAATGCATGAGACTGTACCAGTGCACGGCATTCCCGCTGAGTTAGTGAGCCAACTTCAGCCAACTTCTGCAGTTCCTTCTGGTGTGATCCATTCTCCCCAGGCCACAGACTGCACTTTTCTCATTAGGCTTACAATAAATTGGCTCTTCATAACAAAAAGACGCCAGAGAGGTGATGGAGATTTGCAGAGGATAAACACCATCTTTGAACTCTGATTCAGGTTGAGTGCATTGTAGCGACTGCGTGTGGAGAGTAGGAGTTGGAACAAGAGTGGTTGCTGCCAGCCCCCGGAGTGTGATAGAATCTAGAGGATAGACTTCCTCTGAATCTTAAGCCAAAACATTCTTTTCTGGTGTGATTTGCTTTCTTTCATTCAGTTACAAAAGGTTATATTTTTATGAGATGAGAATAATCATCTAAATAAAAATAAAGTTGACTGGCAATGTAACAAGCTCTTTGCAGAAACCATTGTATTATGTATAATCTAGACTATTGAGCATAGTGTGGAAATGTTTTCTGGAAGTGATAAACTTGGTATAGGATATAGGAAAAATAAAGATGAATATTTTTGAAAGCATTCTAGGAACATGGTTCTTCACATTCTGCAAACAAAAAAAAAAATGGTCTCTTGGGAAGTTTTTGTATTCTCTTGAAACCGTTAAGACAGGTATCCTCATGTCAAAGGTTATCATTTCATCTGGAAGACACCTGCTTAAGAAAAACCAAGGTTCATGGGTAGAGGGAAATACCAGAAGGCACGCAGTATTAAAGCTATTTTCTAACTAATTGCTCTTACTGACCTTGAGGCTAAAGGACAATATCCCTATGGCCCAAAGCATAGTTCTATTTAATTGAATTATAACTTTAGTAATAGAAACTATTGCACGACCTGAGAAGTCAGAAACACAAGACAAGAAGATTTTACATAAAGCAGAACATTGGGATAAGACCACTTTGTCATTCCATATGTATGGAAGACTTGTATTGAGCTAAGACCTTTGCTAAGTACACCAGAGTAGAAAGAAAGGCTTAAAAATAGTTTTGCCATGTAGATATTTGTTAGGGTCATATGTGAGATGATAAGTAAGCAAAGAATTCTAAGAATTTGCTTTAGATTTGAGAGCAAATGTAATCAATTTCTTTTAAAATATGCTCTTGCTGTATGATGTAACAGAATGCTAATTTCTGGAATAAGCCTATTATATGCATAGAAAATTTATGGTCTGAAACAAATAATCATTATATTTGTATTAGTGAAACCTATACACACAGAATTAACTTTATGAAATATAATTCCCAATCACTGACCTCCCATCTGTTCACCTCTCCTTTTCTCCATTCTGTCTCCATCTGATGTAAGCTGTCACAGCATTAAAAGGTAGCAAAGTGGAAAGTACAGAGGGGAGTATGAATTTATAATAATAAAAATGTACTGGTATTTCATTAACTATAAATTCAATCACTTATTCTTCTCAAGTTTCTGGCTTAGAAGACAGAAAAAGTAGAAATTATGAGCTTACTCTGCTATTTATGACCTAAAAGAATAAATCAGCCCACAGTTACTGTGGGAACTAGAAGAAGACAAATAAATTGGATGCAATGTGTAGACAGAATAAGGTCCCAGAATGGAATTTTTACAGTGAGTAATTTTACTTGATCCATAATGTTCATTGAGTTAAAATGATATTTAAAGTCTATATCTTATACCTAGTTAATATCAATTTTCAAAAGATAAAATACCCTAAGTAAGCACCAAGTATTAA
The DNA here is from genome assembly GCF_014885135.2 of Alexandromys fortis. Taxonomy (NCBI): domain Eukaryota; kingdom Metazoa; phylum Chordata; class Mammalia; order Rodentia; family Cricetidae; genus Alexandromys; species Alexandromys fortis. The sequence goes on from NW_026067946.1 coordinate 6,838,005, forward strand.
TAATAGTGCTTGATGTGGTTATTATTGTGAGGACAAAGAGCTGCACCAAACCCCTTTCTTTTCTTTGCCTTCTCCTGTCTCTGTCTTCTCTTGTCTATTTCTCTTACCTACCAATCTTGTTCTTTACTAAGATACCTGTTTAAAACAAGTAGCCTTCAATAGCTTTGGGTTGAGCACACTTCTGCTCCGCCTTTTGAAATAGGAGCTTTGACCTTGGGAGTGACTGTTTTGAGGATATTTGATCTAGGGTGGTTCACAGCCTAAACATAGAATGCTAATGACTTGATATCTCAAGGTATTGAAGCAAATAACTGTTCTAGTTCTCCTTTGTATCATGTCAAAACAGTCTTCTTCCCCCTGTAATAGGTATTGGAGTATAAATGTGAATAGAAAATTAAATGCAGGCAAATTTCAGTATTCACTGGAACTCCCTCCTGGTCCTATCTTATGTTTTCTGTGTTTATTATTTTCACTTGTGTCTTCCTAACCTTTACTAACTTTTCTAATCCCCAAGCCCCTACACTGGTAAGTGGTATTTTTGTTGAAGCTGGTCTCCAACAGCTGTTGTGTTAGGTTAGGTGACACCTATTCTGTGCACTGAAGGACAGAAAGTTTTGAGAGGAGGAAAATTACCTCTAGTGGCATTTCATTTGTATTTTAATAAATAAAGCTTGCCTAAAGATCAGAGAATAACACAGCCCCACTGGTCAGCCTTACAGACCAGGCAGTAATAACACACTCTTTAATCCCAGTAGCCATACTAGTTTCTCATAGAAACCAGGCAGTGCATGCCTTGATTTCAGTGGTGTACGCCTTTAATCCCAGCCCTAGAGAGGAGACAGCTCACAGACAAAGTCTCATTCTGAGGCACTATCACCACTTAAGACTGAGGTTGAGGTAAGAGGCAGAGGCTGGCTGTTTTCTTTTTCAGACCTTTAGGTTGAACCCCAATTTTTGTCACTGAGTTTTTTATTAATTGTGCTATAGTTTGGCACCCAACTTTTAGTGAACAAATTTAGGAAAAAGTAATTTTCCCTAGTTTTTTTAGCAACCAGCAAGGCCAGAGTTGGACCCAAATCTTGACACCTAGGTTTGGAAGAGATACTAGGACTCCTAGCTCTCATCTGCTTGGTTTAGCTTTCATGTAAAGATGGAAATAGAGAGATAATCTGGATTCTGTATGTTATTGTGTTGTCTTTGAATTATTTGTCTGCTAGGGAAGAAGCAACAACTGCTGAAAGACATTTGATGATAAATATTGCTGGGTTAACCTAACCTATATATTTTGAAAATGCTTTGACTTTAAAATTTAAGTCAAAAGATATATTACTTGGGAGAAAAGATTTTGCTTTGTTTTCATGGAAAATAAGAAGCTGTGGATTCATTCTTGGTTAAAAAAAAAGATTTAAGTAAGGAAGACCCCCCTGAAATATCTCCAATGGGAATGGATGTCCCAGAGAATCCAACATTTCAGAGCACCTCTGTTGTGGTTTTCTCTTAGTTCTACAATCAGAACCTCCTCAAGACTGCTGACTGAGATGATCTAGTTTCACAGAATCCTCCAGTCAGGACTTGACCATAATCCTAAATTTTCTTTGGGTCCCCATAAGATTATCAGCATGAGGTAGCCTACAACACTACACCCACATTCCCAAGAGGAGGGGTAGGTACTTTTTGGTTATTTAATGGATTATGAATATTTGTCATTGATTAGAGGGGTTGGTTACAAGTTACTATTGGTTATAATCAGGAAAAAAGCTAAACAAAAGAAATTAGATGCAAGGTTCTTGTTTTGAAAACAAAAAAGAAGATATAGACAGGATAAAAGGGTAGATAATTGGATCTACTCTGAAAATAAAAAAGGAAAGATATAGCTATGCTAAGATTAAAAAGGTAGAATATTGAATCTACTTTTACTTGTAGTCACAGTAGGTATATTTTTAAGGTCAAACAAAGGTATATTTTAGATAGACAAGTTATTTTCATACACACCAGAGACCTATAGAATATGGCATTTAAAATGTATTAATAACTTAGGTTCTTCTTTTTATGACAATGAGACAGTCTGCTCCTGGAAGCACCATTATACTTCAGAGAAGATAATGGACATCAAAGAAACTCCTCATAGAATTTACTTTCTTTGTGGCAAAAGTAAGCTACTGGGCAAGAATATGCCCTAGACTCAAGTGCTGACATTATGCTGTCCTCATAAGACGAGGAGGACACAAAAGAAAGTGACGGCCAAACATTGTCAAGACAAGGAGGGACAGCCCTTCACAATACCCTGCTTCACAGAAACATCTGTTGTATATGTTAGGCCTGTAGGCCAAAGATGGATGTACCAATGTTGCAGAGGAACTTTGGGTGACTTTCTAGGCAGCCAGCTGTTTCTGTCATTACCCACATATTTTTGAAGTTGCTTATTTGCACTTCCTGCTTACTCAGTCAATATTATTTCCTTCTTGAGTTTCTGAGGTAGTTGAAAACTAGATAGTTATAGTCTTCCTTGTTTAAGAGACTCAGAAAAAAATTCACTAAAGGAGTGTAAAGTATTTAGGGTTGTGAGATATCAAAAGATAGTTTTAAGTGGTAATGCAAGTTGTGACAGAAAGTAAATTATGTACAAAATGTTGGATTCACCAAGATAGGATAGATGTGGAGTATTTTTTATAAATTTGTCAAATGCAAATAGACTAGACATTGTTAATGTATGTATTGTCAGTATATTATATATAGTTATTGTACTTATATATAGTTTTTCTTATTTTAGCTATAGCCTTCTTTTTTATTTTAGACAAAAAAAGGGAAATGTAGTGGTATTTCATGTGTAATTAATAAATAAAGCTTGCCTGAAGATCAGAGTAAAATAGTCCACCAGTCAGCCTTACAGACCAGGCAGTAGTAACACACCCCCTTAATCCTAGTAGCCACACTATTTTGCCACAGGAAACTGGGCCTTTAATCCCAGTGGTGTATCTACCCAGTCACTGCATTAGAGGGAAGTATAAAAGGGAAGGAGACAGCTCACAGACACAGTCTCATTCTGAATTCCTGAAGACAGGATCACCATTTAAGAATAAATTTGAGGCAAGAGTCAGTGGCTGGCTGTTTTGCTTTTCAGACCTTTAGGTGGAACCGCAATTTTTTCTCTGAGGTTTTTTTTTTTTTTTAATTGTGCTTTAATTACCCAGGTAAGAACTAGCACGGGTGTAATTGAGGAACAATGTGGCCCAGCTTGTGTAGAATGAGAAGAACTTTCCAGCAGAGTCCAACCTCAGTGTTTCAGGTTGTTGCACTTCCTGAACTGTTGCTACTTTCAAATATTTTGATAAATAGATATTCCTTCCAAAACCTTTGTCCCAATTAAAGAGACAATATATCAGTCAAAAACAATGTGATAGAATTAGATGATTTCCCTTTAACATCCACCTGGAAAAAAAAAAAAACTATAGGGCTTAAAATATGCATGCTGAGCAGAAAAATCGAGAAAAAGTTAACTATTTCTCTTTTTTCTTATTTTATTATTTATTTTTTAAATATAATTTTTTATTGAAAAAAAATTTCCGCCTCCTCCCCGCCTCCCATTTTCCTCCCCGTCTCCCTTTCCCCCCCCCCCCCCCCCCCCCCCCCCCCCCCCCCCCCCCCCCCCCCCCCCCCCCCCCCCCCCCCCCCCCCCTCCAGTCTGAAGGGCAGTCAGGGTTCCCTGCCCTGTGGAAAGTCCAAAGCCCCCCCCCCCCATCCTGGTCTAGGAAGGTGAACATCCAAACTGGCCAGGCTCCCACAAAGCCAGAACATGAAGTAGGATCAAAACCCTGTGGCATTGTCCTTGGCTTCTCAGCAGCCCTCATTGTCCGCCACATTCAGAAAGTCCGGTTTTATCCCATGCTTTTTCAGTCGCAGTCCAGCTGGCCTTGGTGAGCTCCCAATAGATCAGCCCCACTGTCTCCATGGGTGGGTGCACCCCTCGTGGTCCTGACTTCTTTGCTCATATTTTCCCTCCTTCTGCTCCTCCTTGGGACATTGGGAGCTCAGTCCGGTGCTCCAGTGTGGGTCTCTCTCTCTATCTCCATCCATCTCCAGATGAAGGTTCTATGGTGATATGCAAGATATTTATCAGTATGAGTCTATAATTTGATCTCCTAAAGAAGCTAAATAAGAAGATGATCCCAAAGAAAAACATATAGCTATCCTCCTGATTATGGGAAGTAGATAAGATTGCCGGGCAAAAAATGGGATCTTGGGGGTGGGGTGGGAGGGGTAAGGGGAGATGGGGAGAGAAAAGTGAGAAGGGGAGGTTGGGGGGAACTTGGGAAACGGGATGTTTGGGATAAAGAAAGGTTGGATAGGGGAGCAGGGAAGCACATATCTTAATTAAGGGAGCCATCTTAGGGTTGGCAAGAGATTTGGTGCTAGAGGGGCCCCCAGGTGCCCAGGGCGATGTCCCCAGTTAGTTCCTGGGGCAGCTGAGGACAGAGAACCTGAAATGACCCTATCCTATAGTCATACTGATAAAAGTTAACTATTTCAAATATGTTGTTTTGATTTTTTCCCTTAAATTAACCCTAAAATCATAACTGGGAAACTATTTTAAGACTATGTATCTCACTTTAGACATTCCAGTCAACTAAAGGGGTCACAATAACATGATCTTAGTATTTTTATTTGGTAAGTGCATGAAAACTATGATAAGTACATCTTGGATCATATTTAGTTCATAATAATAGAATTTCCATTACAAAAGTATCCCTTGTGTTCAAAACAGATTAGAAATTCTTGGAGTTAGAAAAGGTCATTGGAACTTGGAACTTGCTTGTGCAGAAAGCCAAAGGCCATGGAATTTGACATTGGCAGAGTCTGGCCACTCAATTTGGTTTTTCTTATCCTATAGGACAGGGCAAGGAGAAGAAGGGGTTGGATGTGGGTGGAATCTTTCATTTCTTTGGATTTCACAATAGATATTTCTAAAAAGATACATGGATTATTCTAAATGTCTACTTTACCTTTTGCTGATTAGTCCCTAGAATAATCTTTTTATAATTGCTACCAAAAGTAATAACATAACATTTTATTTTATACTGAGAGCAAATGGTATAGAGTAATTATGAAAGATGGTAAAGATCTTGGGAGTAATACAAGGACCAGGAATATATAAAACTATAGTAAAAGAAGGATGCAAAAGCATCACGTTTAGTAGGTTTTTATTTACACTTTTTTATTTATTAATTAAAATGTCCAAGTCTGATCTGATCAATTTCTTCTCCCTTCTTCCCTCCCAGTTCTTTCCCCCAATCTTCGTCATGTCCCCATCCACTCCCTCTTCCTTTCCTTCAGAAAAGTACAGGTCTTCTTGTATATTAGCCAGCCATAAGATATTTAATTGGAGTTTCTATGAGCTCTCATGAACTCAGGTCATTTGACCCTATGTGTTTTCCCATAGTGTCCTTGGCCCCTCTGACTCCCAAATCCTTCTCCCCCTTTCTTCCACAGGTCTGCTTAATGGTTGGTTATGGGTCTCTTGCATCTGTTTCCATTAGTTGCTAGGTGAAGCCTCTCTAATATCAATTGGAGTAGGCAACAATCTATGAGTATAGCCAAATATCATTAGGAATCATTTAATTGATCTTTTTCTATTTTGGCAGTCATATCTGGTTCTAAACTAAGTCTCTGGGCTGTCAAGCCACTGGATCCTGGCCCTCTAAGCATTGTCAGGTGTGGGTTCTCTCTCATAGCATGAGTCTCAAGCTGGACCAGTAATTGGTTGGTCACTATCACCGATACCCCAACACATCTTGTAGGCAGGGAAAATTGTAGGTCGGAGATTATGTGACTGGGTTAGTTTCCCAATTCCTCCACTGAAAGTCTTTCCTGGTTACAAGGAGATAGCCAGTTCAGGTTCTGTATCCTACATTACTAGGAGTCTTAGCTATGGTCACCCTCATAGATTTCTGTGAGTTTCTAACTAGATTCTCTAATTCATCCCAGTGATGTCCTTGATTCCATTTATGTTTCCCAGTACTCTCTCCATTCCTCTATCCTTCCCTCACTTTATCGCTCCTGTTCATATGAGCAGCCCCTCCCCTTTCCAGGTCCATCCAATCCAATAGACCCACGGCGATGTCTATTGTATTTCTCCTTTGCAGTGAGATTCATGTATCCCTCTCCCTTCACTTGAGACTTCCTTGTTACTTATCTGTTTTGGGTCTGTAAGTGAGTATATTCCATGTTTGTCTTTCTAGATCTGTATTACCTCACTCAAGATTACCTTTTCTAGTTCCATCCACTTGCCAGAAATTTTCATGCCATTGTTTTTAACAGATGAGTAATACTCCATTGTATAAATGTACTACATTTTCCTCAATTGTTCTTCAATTGATAGACATCTAGGTTGTTTCCATTTCCTGGTGACTATGAATAAAGCAACTATCAACATAGTTGACCAAATGTCCTTGTAGTATGATTGAGCATCCTTTGGGTACATGTCCAAGATTGGTAGAGCTGGGTCTTGAAGTAAATTGAGTCCCAAATTTCTGAGGAACTGCCATACTGATGTCATTTTCTTAAACCTGATGTCTGCATGGATCTAAAATCAGTGGAGCCTTACAATTAGATCACACTGTATTGAAATTACTTTGCCAAATGGGAACAATTAGCCTACAATAGGAACTAAAACTGTTCCTCAATCAGGATTGATGACCTAATGAGAATTGTAGTGAACTTTTCTGTAATCATCTTCAAAATCCAGACAGAAATAACATTCTGCAAGCCTACAAGGTGATGCAAAGTCTTTAGTCATGCATGCCTCTCAGCTCCTACCTTTATTCACCCTATATTTAAAGTTATGGTTTATGGCAATACTCCCAAAGATGGACTAAGATGTCTGATCTCTACATCACAATGAGGCCATAGGACTAAAATCCTTCCCTATCATTACATTACTATTTTCTATTGACTTTCTTTGTTGATAGTTGATCTGATCTCTTGGGACATTCTCCAGTTACATAAACACTCCAATGGAAAGACAGAAAGTGACTTGGACATGAAAATCATATGAAGACAGATGCTGTTTACAAGATACACATATAAAGACACAGTAACAAAGTAGAACTGATAGAGTTTTAAAACAAATGTGAAAGAAAATCTGTTATACAAACATCATAAACATTATTGTTTCAAAACAAGAAATTTCTCAAGAAATAAAACCAGAAGTGACATTTCAAGAACTTTCAACTCAACATAATACATTATTTTCAAGAAAGTATAAAGCAATTACTAGGAATGTAGTCTGGGCCACATAGTAAATTTCAACAACTAAAAAGGACTGATATTATTCAACTAAGAGTAATCTATCAAGCCTAGTAGCACAGGCTAAAATTAATAAACAAGGTAGAAGAAGGCATGAGAGTGGTGACTGAGTTTTCTGTGCTACCCGGTTCCCACAGTCATTAAGTCCCAAAGAAATCACACAAGGTCTACATTAATTAAAAACTGATTGGCCCAGTAGCTCAGCCTTCTCATTAATTAATTCTTATAATTTATATAACCCCATAATTCTTGTCTGTGTTAGCCACATGGCTCGGTATCTTATTCAGCAAAGCAGTCACATCTGGCTTCTTCTGTTCTGGGTCACAACTGCAGAATACAGAATCCTCTTCCCAGAATTCTCCTGTTTTCATTGCCCTGCCTCTACTTCCTGCATGATTGCTCTACCTCTACTTCCTTCCTTGCTACCGGCCAGTCATCATTTTATTAAACAAGTACAACACAAATGTTTACACGATAAAACCATTGTCTCACAACATGAAAGGAGCTGACTTTGAGAAGCCAATGCAGCAGAAGGGATTGGCTGTAAAATGTTCTAAGGCGATTGGGAGAGTGGCAAGTCTTGACTGTGAATCAAACTTTATCAAGCTGTTTAATTTAAAATTGCGGTAATGTACATGAGTTGCTCTTTGGTAATCTTTGTTTTAAAACACAAAGTGACCTGTCACTGTTGCCATGCACACATCTAATTTACTGTTATTAATCAATGAAGGAGTCAGCACAGTATACTTTTTTTTTTTTTTTTTTTTTTTTTTTTTTTTGGATTTTTCAAGACAGAGTTTCTCTGTAGCTTTTTGGTTCCTGTCCTGGAACTAGCTCTTGTAGACCAGGCTGGCCTCGAACTCACAGAGATCCGCCTACCTCTGCCTCCCAAGTGCTGGGGTTAAAAGCATGCACCACCACCATTCGGCTCACAGTATACATTCATTCACACTGCCCAGGAGGGACACCACAATGACCTACAACTTCTCAGAGCCTCAAAACTGTTGCAGTCAACAGCTTCACAATGGTGATGAGATTCCTTTGGCTCCATAACAATGATTGAAAAATAAAAATATTATATTTGTATATGTTTAAAGGGTCTATCATTGATGGAGCTTAAAAAGCACTTATATTAAAATATCAGTTCTGTTCTTAGATAACATTTTATATGCTTAGCTTTGTAAATCACCCATTTGTTTACAGAAAGGAATTTTTCCCACTTCTGATTCTTTCAATTTCTACTATTAATTAATTGATTTATTTTTAAAATATTTTATTTTGATTTTTATCTCTGTGTGTTTACATGCATGCTATATCTGTATGTAAGTGTTTGTGGAACTCCATGGAAGGTGCAGGATTTCCTGAAGCAGGTAGCTGTAGAGGGCCTGACTCAGGTGCAAGGAGACTAAAAATAATAGTAAATGCTTTAACCAGTAAGTTATCTTTCTTGCCTCAATAATTTACATTTTTCTCCTGTTTATGTTTGCAGGTTTTCTAAGAGACCATGTCTTTTGAAATTCCAGTAAGAATTAATGATTTTTTTCCTATGTGCTCTGACCTACCATCCTTGTTTTCAGGTAAGTGGTGGAGGGGAGATCAAAACAATAACAACAATAAAACCAGAACACAACAACACTTACAGCCAAATATTCAGCAATTAGTAATCTTGAGAAATTAAGCCACACATCCAACTCATTTATAATATTTTCCCATGTCACATTTGGAAAGACAAACACAATGATTTTCAAGTACAATTAGCATAAATTTGACTATATCGTTGGTAATTTTAGGTTCAAAATTGTTATTATAAAAACAACACTAAAGACATTGAATTTCTAGAATTTGCAGTTACTTAAGCAATTAGATGTCCAACAGATCACTGGACAGTTGGCTGTCTATATAAGAAGATTCTTTATTTTGGGTTCAATCAAACTGGGTAAAAATACTCACATATATTTTAAAATGAGTCCATACAGGATTGTCTTGCTGTTCTTGCTTTTATTCTTTAGACAGTGTAGCTGAACAACTATTAGCAAAAATGTATATTGTATTGGGCAATATATGAAATCAAGAGAAAATTGAAATGATATGTGGAGGTTGCATAAGTCCCATACAAACACATCCTTCCCATAAGCACTGAGTATCATGGGTAGTTTTTTTCTACAGGAGGTCCTGGAGATAAGCCTGTGTATGTAGAGGGTTGACTTTAAAGACACTCTATTATGAGTGTACACATGAATGTACACACACACACATACATAAACATGCACATGTGCACACATGCACACACACACACACACACACACACACACACACACACACACCGTAATTCTTTATGACCTTTCTATGAGCTTAACAAACTTGGTAGCTGTTTTTTCATCCAGGTGCTTGATCTAATTCATGAGTTCAACCCATGAATTGTGTATCACAGGTACAAAATTAAAATGTCTAGTTTTCTTTATGTAAGTATAAAAGGGGAAGTACGGTGTCTGAATTTGCTATAAAATGCAAGGCATATTTAAGAAGTCTTATGAAGAAACTACAGGAGAACTAGTTTTGTAACTAAGGGGAATGTTCACTACAGTATATTACAGTGAACCTTAATGAAGTGAACTACCTACCATCTGGGCTTAATTCATATTACAAATTTGATTTTATAAGGTGACTCAGTCATTCATCTAAAATTATTCCATTTCCCATAATATTAAGAGCAATAATTAAATCAGCAGTGCTGGTCTCTAAGGCGTGAGCATGCAAACTGTTTTTAGGCACTTTAGATAATTTACTTACATCAGGTACTTAACAATGCTTCATTATTTTAAGTACCTACAGTGCCGTGCTGTTACAGTTTTCATCTTCTGTTATAAATATTTCTACATTTAATTAGATCTTACCTTTTTTTATCCTTTAACTATTGTAGTCTGGTTTAAAACAATTTCCTTCTCTGTTACCCTAGGACAAACATAATCACCACTAGAACTGAAACTGTACAGAGTAGATCAACCAACCAAATTTGAGGGCTGCAAATATTGTCCTCCAATTCCTTGGTCAAATCCCATGTGTTCCTTGATATACTCTAATCATCTTGAATAGCTCCCAGCATGCAAAAGGCGGAAGCAAAGTAATCTAAAGAATAATTGATGAGCAACGTGCTTTTTGTAAAGAAAGTGATTTAGTAAGCAAATTGCAGAATCCTTGTTGACTGCTCAAACTGAGTGCTCTAGATAATATATCTCTTCCTTCGCCACTTCTTTCCCTCCTTTCTCCCCGCCCTCCATCCTCTTCCCCCTCCTCAATTCTTTCACTCACAGCCATTTCCATGTTGAGTACCTAGGTACAGAGGTAATCTGTCAACTCCATGCTTCAACCGCATCCCCTTTTCTCCAGATTAGCCCTGGGGCTTCCCAGCTGCTGTCCTAAGGGATCCATTCTTGAACCTGTTCAGCCACACTGGTGTATGAGAAAGATTGCCAAGGCTGTGAGACAGATTCTTGGAGGCAGTGGAAGAGTCCATCAAAAGGTGATATATATACAACATACTCACAGGATTTTAAGGTTAATGGGATAATTTATTGTATTTCCTTGAAATAAAACAATGACCAGTGAGGGAATTTTTCTCAGACACTTGAAATCCCAGATGATGGGAGCAAAATGGCATTTATTCCACTGTGTTTTATGCTTCCCAAGTGGTTGTCAAAATGGGGGGTGTTGACTTAGAACAGTGGTTCTCAGCCTGTAGGTCACAACCCCTTTTACAGGGGTTGTACGTCAAATATTTACATTACTATTATAGCAGTAACAAAACTACAGTCATGAAGTAGCAATCAAATAATTTTATGGTTGGGGTCAGCACAGCATGAAGACTTGTATTAAGGAGCCCAAGCATTAGGAAGATTGAAAATTACTGACTTAGAAGAATAATATAGTGTAAGGACATTTTTGTTTGAAAGCTGCCTTCCTCCATTACTGTGGGAAAACACACGTGAAGCTATTGAACACTGTCCTAAAGTAATACATTCAGTTATTTGTCAAAGTTGATCACAGATATAGATATAGATATAGATATAGGTATAGGTATAGGTATAGGTATAGGTATAGATATAGATGATATAGATATAGATATAGATATAGATATAGATATAGATATAGATATAGATATAGATAGATAGTTACAATTTCAACATTCAGACATCCCACGTTATAATGCTATACCCTCTATTATCTTCTCTGATAATGAAAGATACCATTCAGTTGATGGGTATCAAAGACAATGTCAAGCACTTGGATTTGGCTTCTGGAGGCATAAAAGTAGGCTAGCTATTTTCAAAGCCTTTCCTATTACAATCTGTGGAGAACGAGTGAAGTCCTGAATGATGTGAGTTATTGACATGGGAACATCTATGTCACTACCCGAAGGTCTCTTAAAGATCTGATTATAGCATTTCTGTGCATGTGTCTGTGAGCATCGTATTTCTTCATTCCCTCATCGCCCTAACCAGGATACAGGACCCAAGCTGTAGAAACATGTGAAACAACACAACACTACACCATTAACATCAGGATAGAAAATGATTTAAAAGATATTGATGCACTCATGGAATATATTAAAAATCCCCAAAGGGTAAAATTTATGCCAAGCCAACAATAAAAATAACAACAGAACAATGAACTAAAATGACCAGGACATTATTAAGGTCGTCTTCCCTTCAGATCTTTTCATCTATCTTTTATCCTTAAATCAACACAAGTTCTGGATTCAGCGTTAACAAATTGAATCTTTTCTGGCTAGAAGATGTTGGCAGATCAGATTAGATTTCTCACAAATTAACTTCAGTGAAATATAGCTATGGAAAACCCACTTAGGAAATATACCGTGAGTCAGACTCAGCAGAAAATAAAAAGGTAATAACTTCAGATATTCAAAGAATTCAGATAATGAAGTTATCAGAAAACTAAAACATTACTGTATTCAAGAGAAAAGAACTTTATTTAAGAAAATATCTAATAACATTACAAGACTGATTTTAGAAAAGAATCAAATAAAATTATAGAACAAGGGTCTATGGAGTGACTTCTTAGGTAAAGGCACTTGTAAGACATGTCTGGTAATCTGACTTTAATCCTCAGAATCCATATAATGGTGAGAACTGACTCCAAAAAGTTGAACTCTGACCTCTGTATGAATGCTGTGGTACATGTGCCCATACATTCATCATTCCCATATGTACACATTAATACAAATAACTCAAAGGTTTCAAATTCTAGAATAAAAATTTAAACTAGCTATGGCAGCACATACCAGTAACCCCATTACTTCGGAGGCTGAGACAGAAATATTGCCTTAAGTTTCAGATGTGGCTACACTGGAAGACCTTGTCTCTAAAATAATGAATCTAATGGACAGAAAATAAAGCAATGAAAACATAATTAGAGAATTAGAAGAAGGTTCTAAGAAGGTGCTCTAATATTTTACAGATACAAAAAGTAGAAAATTTAAATTAATATTAAATTAATGATTAAATAGTAATTATGCCTTTTTTCTTAAAAGCTAATAATGAAAGAATAGAAAGAATGAATAAAGCTATCATGAACCATATCGTGAAAGATATTTTAATATGGAAAATGGCACACAGTATCATGCATACAAATTCAATAATTTTGCTGCACTAAAATATATTGATTGCTCTAAGGGGATTTAAATCTTAGTCTGGCCTGGTTTTGACTTTCTGTCCATCTCTAGAGAGAATGTCATGTAACTCTGCTCTAGAGCAGTGGTTGTCAACCTTTTTAATGCGCAGACCCTTTAATACAGTTCCTCACATTGTGGTGACCCCCAACAATAAAATTATTTTCTTCCTACTTCATAAGTGTAATTTGCTACTGTTAAGATTTTTAATGTAAATATCTGATATGTAGGATATCTGCTACGAGACTCCCAAAGAGGTCACAACACACAAGGTGAGAATCACTGCTCTGGAGTAGAGGCACAGGACTTCACTGCTTTCTCTACTACTTAAATAGGTCTCCGTCTCAGCTTCATAAATAGAGGTAACCACAATAGTCTCGGACTGAAATGATTCTCCACACACTGAAACTATGTTTATATCCTCTAGCATGATGTTGTACTTAAAGACATAGTAGTACTCAATATAATTGCTTCTTATCAACCAAGGACACAATAGCACATGAAATTACTTAACTTCTTAACCTCCGTGTTTCCTCCAGCTTCATTCTATAATTAGAATCTTCATTTCCCATAATTCTCAAAGTAGTTTCCCCAAACCATTTTTTAGATACTGATATAAAATAATAAATTAGATAAAATGTCTCATATGACTTCAGAGATGGAACTAGAGCTAATAAAAATTTAATATTCATGTTTAAAATAGAGATGTCTGTGAGACTGTGGAGATGGCTCAGTGGGAGTGAGTACTGAAGTTCTCATACTCAGCATCCATGCAAATGCCTATCTAGTGGCCTGCCTGATCTGTCAGAACTCTAAGTGGAGACAGGGAATCCTGGAGCAAGCTAGACTAATTAGACATACTGAACCATCCTGCTATTGACTCAGCAAGAAGTCTTGCCTCAGTGTATAAAGTGGAGAGTGATGGAGGAAGACACTGATGCCAGTTTCTGACCTCTACATGTCCAGGAATAAAAGTACATATATGCCTGCATTCACACAATCTGACATGCTTATTAGAGAAAGAAGGAGGTAAGGAAGGAAAGACAGAAATATGGAGAGACAGAGACAAAGACAGACTAGCATGAATTTCTTTAATTAACCCCAGCTTCTTTGAATGCACTTCTCTTTTAATCAGATTGAAAAGACTGGCAGCTAGGAGGAGGAGCCAGGATCCTGCAGAGACTGAGTGGGTCTGGGAACTATGACAGCCTTAACATTTAACATTTATTAAGTAATGCCTACTGGAATCTTGAAAGTGTTTCTAGAATTCCTCTTTATGAAGACAACATGGAGGTATTTCACAGTATGAGATATTCTAGCAGAAGTCCTTCTAGACTGTGGAGGCCACTTCATGTAGAAGTGCTTGGGTTTCTTTTAGATTTTTCTATTTGTATTTATCATTTTATTACAAGTGTGCTCTTGTCCCTTAGAGAACTTACAATATCTCCTTAAGTGCCACAAGGAAAGAGTAGGAAGGAACACAATTGCTGGAAGATATCCAAATCTTTTGGAGAGGTTAGGATGGTGGGGAGAGGCTCTATAGGACAGTTTGTGCTGTTTGGATTTAGAGTGTGTGAAGAGGAAACACAGGGGTGGAAACCGTACAGCAGACAAGGATTTCAGAAGGAATGAAGCAATTTATCTTTTACAGTATTTAAAAATGGGGATTTGAAGGGAAGTGCCAAGAATTGGTTATAGCCAAAACTATACACAATTTTCCAGAAAAGTTCAGCTGCTTCTGCAAACAAATATAATCAAAGTTTTTGTCTGCTGTTTCAGACTCTAACTTTGACAACATTTAAATCCAGTAGGATCAAAATCGGGCTCTGTATATTCTCCAAGAGCTACTCAACATAATCCCCTTTGTTTGTGGACAGCCCATAAAGAGGGCAATAGAATTCTGTAATTTATTGAGATGTCAACTCTGCAAAGTTAGCTGGAGCCTGGAAGGACAAGCCACATCTTTCTCTCTTTTGAAAGATGCATTGACTTCATGCGGAGAACATTTCAAGGAGTTTTGCTCAGGTAATCAATACATTTCTATATTTATAAGCCTAATCAGAGCCCATCTGCTTTTCTGCTAAAGTACTAATCAATGAGACAGTCACATAATCTAAATTATAAACTTTATTGCATTGATCTTTTTGTTCTACTTGTTATTCAGACCACAAAAATAATTAAATATTTTCATTTTAATAACTACAACTTGACACAAAATCATTTCCTGGGAAATATTTCCCTAACGTCAAGACCATGACATCTTACACTCAGTTCTATCATTGCTCATCCTAATTTTTAGACTGTGGTAGATCAAGACTTACTTTAAATGCTCTAGTCTTGAGACTTGCCAGCTGCTCTCCAGGCCATAGATAGAAATCCAAGCAGCTGCCTGCAACTGAACTCAGTGGCACAGTCACTCAGAGCCTAATATCAACAGTACAGACTCCAGTCTTACAGCAGAAATTCTGCAGCATCATCTATAAATACATGCAATTCACCATATTTCACCTGCTGCTGTTTTGCTGAGGCAAGTGGCTGCTGCCTCGACCCATGCAAAAACATGCATCATTGAAACTTCAACTACATTTTATTTTTACTGCAAGGGGGTGCAGCTAGTCAATGTTTGACTGAATCTACCCAAGCACGGAGAAAGGGCTAAAAGAAATAATTATAGATATGGGATATTTTACAAGGAACAAGGGAGGTTGGGTGTGTTGATGAGGGCATGTTTCTTTCTGTGTCATGGGATCAATCATTCACTTCACACTGGCTTATGAACAGTTATAATGGTAGGAAGAGAACGTGTACAGCCCCCTCTTCCTTCCTGTCACATCCAAGCCACCACTTCTATGGCTATGCATTTCCTCTGACAAGGCAGCTAGACCTTCAGGGAGATGAGGAGGACTCGAAGGCACCCAGATACTTAGTATCTTCACTTTTTATTTGAGGATTCTGTTGGTGTCATTTAGACATATGGTGTTTGCACTCTGAGACAAATATGCACTTTTGGCTTTTAGGCTTTCTCAGTTATGGAATATCTGAATCACAATTTTTAGGTCTAGCTCTTTGTCTTAGACCCACCAAAGGACTGAATCCATCAGCATTGCTTTTCTCATGACCAAATTACCTGTCTGTAGACAATCCAGTGAATGAGTTTTAAAACTCAACATCTATAATTTTAACAGTAACCATTTGTAACAACTGCTTGATGACTTTCTATTTGGATTGTTGTCATTTTAATAATAAAGACAGACATAAAACCCCATTGTTTCTATGCCAGAATTTATAGGGGTTTTGTTCCTGTGTATTTTAAGTCAGTATTCTCTGCACAGTATATGATACCAACACATAAAATATATATACAATGTACATATATATGTATATATACTGCATCTGTTGTCATAAATAATCTTTGAATTGTCACAAAGCCTTTAGACCTAAAATTACCTCAGCCTTAATACAAATATAAGCTGCTTTGCAATTCCATGTCATCCCACTAGGAAAGGCTGTCCTCCAGAAAACAAATGACAACAGGTGCTAGCCAGGATGCGAGGAAGCTAAACTCTTCTAGTTTCCACAAAGCATCTTATTTGTTTTCCTTTTTGAATGTATATATTTTAAAGTATTGATGATGACGGTGGTGGTGTGTTTGTATGTGTCTGTTGTGTGTATGAGTCTGAGCACATCACATGGTACATGTCAGAGATCAAAGGACAACTTTTGGAAGTCAGCTCTCTCCTACCATGGGTTCTGGGACCTCAACCTCAAGTTGTCCTGCTAACATGTTCTGTCCATCTTATGGCTGAGACATCTCACTGGACCCACATGTGTTTAATTTAAAAATAAAAACTAGCAACAACAACAACAACAAAACTTCAATATTTTCTTTTGGTGTCCCAAAACAGCTAAACAGAAGGAGTTTCAACAATAATATAAAGTAGCAGTGAATTTTCAGTAAATGTGGATAATTATATGCAATGGCCTGAATGAGCATGGCCCCATAGTTTCACATATTTGAATATTTGTTTTTCACTTAGTGGAACTGTTTAGAAGGATTAGAAGGTGTGGCCTTGCAGGAGGAGGTGTGGGGATGGACTTTGAATTTCAAAAGTCCATATGAGGCCCCAGTATCTTTCTGTGTGTATCTTTCTGTCTCTTTCTCCATTTTTGTCTGTCTGTCTGTCTGTCTATCTATCTATCTATCTATCTATCTATCTATCTATCTATCTATCTATCATGTATCACTCTGTTCTTCTTCTCTCTCTCCCCAATAAAGATGTAAGTTCTGAGCCACTGCTCCAGTGCAATGTGTACCTTCATACTGACACACTTCCTTCTGTAATATACATGAGCTCATTTTCTGAAACTATAAGCAAGCCGCCAATTTGAATACTTCCTCTTATAAGTTGCCTTGGACATAGTATCTCTTCACAGCAATAAGATTATAACTAAGAGACTATTTTTGTACAGTATGCATAAATCTAGCTAGCATAGGCCCTGGCATTTCATAAACAATGCTATTTTCAAAGGTAAGAAAAAATAAACTTTCAAAGCAATCTACTTGTAGTTAACATCACCTTTGGACAATGCTGGACTTATATAATAACATAAAATGTAAATTTTGAACTAGGTAGAAGACTGGATGGTTATGTAGGTCAAAACATGCATTTAATTTTCTCCATAGCATATTTTCTAACTACAGGACTTGACGGGCCTATTTTAAAGTAATTCCAAAGGTTTTGATAAATCATTTCCTATTGAGCTATCTTTTACTGTATCAGTCTGAGGTTTATCTCAGCAGGGCACAGTTCCTGCACAACAAATATATTCCCTGGAGTCAAAGTTATTTTTTTCATATGAACAGACAAAATCTTTGCAACACTGAGTACCTCTTAGACATAGATGTAGAAGTTTCTTGTACTCAGGGAGACCTGGAGTCATGAACATGGTAGCCCACCATGAAGTCCTGCAATGGAATGTGTCACTGCCCTAGAGGCAGTGTGACCTGGGAGAATGGATAAATGAGGCCCACGTAAACTTCATGAAACAGTCAACTGTATTCAGATCATCAGACAATTCATATTCTAGAGGTTAAAAGAAGTCACATGAGTAAAGTGTTCAATCACAAAGGTAAGCCACATGTGGCGGGCAAGCATGTTTTTCTACAGAGGCATATAAACTTATAACAGTAGGCAGCTGCAATAACTAACCTGAGCAGAACTCACTCCTATTCAAAATATTTAGGAGGGGCTCAAAAGCATAATCCAAGAGGACTTCGTGTTTTTGAAGAAAATGAGGTCACAAGACTCTTGTCTTGATGCCTTGTGTTTTCTCACAAGCCCTCAGAATTCTCCCTCACACAATTCCAATCTTTGTGTTTACAATCTTTAATTTTTAATTTTAAAATTGCTAGTGATGCAACTTCACCTAATGTCACATTTGACTTATCCTGTGTCAGGAGTTCTACTATGAGTTCCATAGCGATACAAATAAGTACAGCGATGTGAATTTACCCAAAGTTGCTTTTCTTTCGCATTAACAGAGGGCATTTCTGCATCACATGGTCTGGATGTCAGGTCTCTTCTGCCTTGTTTCTCTGTCACAATTTATAATCTATTATTTTTATTCACAGGGTTTAAAGCAGCTCACAAATATCAGACATCCAATCTGATACACCAATCCAAGGGATTGGGAACAAAGTAGATTGCAAGCGGTCTGAATGGAACAGATCAATGTCCAGTGTGTCAAGGAGCCACACACCAACACTTCATACGTTCTTCCTTATATGAACACCTCTACCATGTATTAGCAAAAGAAGTATCTGTCTATCAGTACAGGCAAATAGCTGGGTAAAGTTGGTGGCATGGATAGGCAAGAAAAAGAAAACTACCTGAATTTAAAAGAGCAGAATTAATAATGGAAGAGAATTAACACTATAGTAATATCTCCTTGAACATTAATTAGGTTAATTCCAATTTATTTTATATTTAATACTCATCCTAGACCAAAATTTACATCTTTGATTAAGGCACCACTTAGATACAAGCCCAAATGAAAAGTCTGATAGTATTATAAACACAGAATATTTTAGGTGGAAATTTTTATGTTTCTGTGGGGTACATCTATAATTTATGCTATTTCCTTAGTAAAACATATCTGAAGTTCAATCACTACATCAGAAAGAATAATAATCTTCAGGCTTTGATATACTTTTACCAAAATAGCCTCTGAACCTTTGCTAATTTATACTTTAATAGAAAATTTGCTAGGATATGATTCAATGATTTTACAAAGCAGTTTATTGAGTTGTAATTTATTTGCTATAAAAGTCACCCTGTGATATTTATCCTTCAACAACTTTTTGTAGAGTTATACAGTTCTGAGTATCATCGTATTATTAGAACATTCCCATCCCATCATCCTAAAAGATCCCCCTTGCCTGTCTCTTATGGATTTGACTTTTTAATAATTTTATGAAACCATAATTACATATGTAATTTTAATTACAAAAGTACCCAGTACATAGTTTTAAGGGAGACACAGAGAGAGACAGATACAAAGAGATTAGTTTCCTGTTTTTTCAAAGTTGTTTATATAGTGTATCATACATCTGTGGCCTATTGTTTTTTGTTGTTGAATTCTGTTATGCTTTGTGATAGGATGAATTTTGATACATGTTCACCAGCTGATACTGAAGTTCCCACAATTATGAGATAAAACATTTAAGGAAAAATTTTCCCAAGTCTTTGAAATGAGTTGGACTTGTTATTTCTCAAATTTGCTGGACTTTTCTTTTCAATGTATGTTAAATATGAGAACACATAAAACTAGACATTCAACAATATAGTTATATGGAAAAATGGCAACCATAATTCTCTTAAGAAAACCAGAATTTCTCCATAAAGGATGATAAATCAAAATGATAGTGCATGCCTTACTCCACTTCTGTGAGATAAACTTTGTGCTCGTCTTCTTCTACTAGGAAGAGAAACACTATTTGAACTAAAAAGAAGGGATATTATCTTTCCGAAGTTCCTGGTACATAGTACATTGTTTCAAAACAAATTAGAAACACCAGACCATGATTGCGGTGTGACACATATACTTCTCTCCTGTAAGTTTAGTTTACTTGTACCATAGGGTTTTCTGAGCACCTATTACACACAAGATACTCTTTGAAAATAAAAGAAAATAAAAATGAACATGGTCATTTGCATCATGGAGTGTTGTCAAGTACACAGTTGGTTCCAGGATGATATTATTTACAAAAATGAAGGAACTGCTGAGTCAACAAAACAGCCTTCTTCAGTTATTGGAAGACCAGGAACATTGCTAAAAGAGTGAGTTCACAAAACTCCCATTCAACAATTCTACCAAACTCCACAACTCTTAGCAAACGCCTCCTTACCTTAGCGTTACAGTGACTTCAATTCACATCTCAGGGTCTCTTCACCACATTAGGAGAAGTAGGCATGGAATGTACTCAGTATCCCTCAGCTGTGGTGCTTGAGACCCTGCTAGGTACTCCACTCTTTACGTTTTTGGTAACTCTTGTTTTCAGTGACAGTACCCTGCAGCCCCCACTTTGTCCTCCCTAAACAGAACTTCAAGCTTCTTAGACTTTAGCCTGTCGATGTGTTACCAGTCACAGGGTATCTCAGTGGCAGTCACAGGATATCCCAGAGGAGTTCCGGTTGAGACTCTTTGATGATGGTGTATCAGAAACCAGAGGCCTTAAATCACCAATGACTCATTTCAATGACCATACAGTAAACTGATGGGACAAAGAGGTTTACTATAAAGTGCACAAACCTCCATTGACACCAGGATGAGTAAAGAGGTTTTGGAGAAGCAAGAATAGAAGAGAAGCAAGTGATTTTTCTGTTATTGTGGACTTTGTTTTGTTTTTTTGGAGGGTGGGATGCTTTTTTTTTTTTTTTGATTGCTTACTTTGAACTTTTTCTTTATGTGGAGGGTACACGGCAGTAATGAGGGGAAGAAAGGGGGACTGAGAGATGCATGGAAATGGGATACATGATGTGAAACTCCTAAAGAGTCAATAAAGAAGTTTTTAAAAATTAAAAAAAGAAAAGAAAAGAAAAAAACCCAAGAATGAATTCATACCCAGGCTAAAATCTGAATGACCAGGATAAGAAGATGAGATTGGTACAAGGGAGACAGCAAGATAAACAAAGACTGTGAGTCGTCACAACTTGAGTTCTTTAAGAAAATATAAGTCATTCTTTTAGGCTAACCTTCAGAAACGGTGACATTGCAACAGAAGAAGATGCAGAAGCAAAGAGGAACAAACTGATAAAGTATTCATAAGTTATACTAAAGACTATAAGTCGACTCTTTTTCTGAAGACACTGGTGTCTACACTGGTAATTTCTGTTCATATAATAAGAATGTTAAACTTTAGCCTCCCACCTGCTCAGGATGGGTCGTACCTGTGATCTCAGCACTCCAAAGGTTGGATTGGTCAAGGCCAGCCTGAGTTATATGATGAGTTGCATCAGACTGGGCTATAAGATGAAACCTTTCATCAAGCTATCCTTAAAACAAACAAACAAAAGCAAACCTATAAAGGAAGTTATATGTGTACATGTATAATTCTGAATGTATTTGTTTGACTTTAGAAAAACATATTGTACCTGCTTGTGGAAATTGGATTCTAAGTAAATGTTTTTATAATAGGTATATGGTCAACTGTCACTTTAGAATGAACACTGAATCACTATATCACTACTTAAGTTGAAATAACTAACAGGGAGCAATCATAAAGACATAGAAACATAATGTGCACTGAAAGGGAAGACAATTTAAAGTATATTAGGAAACAGATGAAATAGATCATTTATAAATAAAAAACAAAAATAGAAACCATAGAAGTTTTATGCATTCGACCATATAAAAATAACTGTAGGACAAAGAAATAAAGAAATAAGCTATGTAGAAAAATGAAAAAAATCAATAAACTGAAAGAAAAATAAGCAATGTGTCAGTGATGGGGACCAATTATCCTTAACACAAAAATCGCTATGAAAATAACTGCTCCAAATATAGCACTCAGCAAGGAAACATGAATAGTAACTGCTGAGCAGAATGCACTGAAATAACATACAAACTACAAATGGTGACCATAAAAGAAGGTGTTAGAGAACTAAGACCACTGGAACCCAAAGCAGAGAAGGCTGGGAGCACAAAAACAGAGGTAGCCCTGGTCATCTGGAGATAGAAGTCAAACAACAGCCATGTGAAGATCACACAGTAATGAAGTCCCATTTCCTTGTCCCAAAGAGAATGACCCTTTTCAAGTAGCCTATAACCCACTCTTCCACCTCTGCCATAGGTCATATTAACTAAACCTTCTTTCCTACAGTGCTATATCTTCCTCCCTACCTCCTCCTAGAGAAACCAAAAGAGAAGATTTCTTAATTTTTTCTGGATGTGAGTAGAGTCTAAACTCCTGATTTCAGACTCCACTGTTTAGCCGGTGTTATTAAAGACCCTTTGTCTAACAGGATCCCTCTCTCCAACTCTAAAAATTTACAAATTTACAAAAGGGACTTAATCTTACTAATGCTGGCCTGAAGAGAAATAAAAGTAGTCACTATATTACATTCTTACATATTAGACCGTGTTGAAAATGTAACAGAAAATCGAAATTTTAATTTATTCTTAGTGGAAATAGAACTTAGTACAACTTCAAAAGAATTTTGGCAATATTAGTATTTTGAATGTATACTGCCTAACTTTAGGTATAATTCTAAAAATACACTGTTGTGTGTAAATACATAAAGTATAAGCCCATAATTTGAAAATGAAATGCCTACAGATAAAGCTTCAAGAAGTTTTTGCCTACTTACCTACCAGTATCCTAACTATCTATCTATGTGTTTGTCTATATCATTATATTGCTATAAGTGAAATGACATATTTCAGGAAAAAAAAAGTCTAAATACATCGACTTCAATGAACATCAAGTTTAGAAGACATTGACAAATATAATAATTCTTTTCATAATAAACTTTATTATATATTTAAGAATATTTTGCTAACATTCAAGGTGGATTTTCTTCTCTAGATGATTTCAGAGAGAAAAAGATTAGATCGATAGATAGATAGATAGATAGATAGATAGATAGATAGATAGATAGATAGATAGAGAAAGAGAGGGGGGGTCTATGGCACAGCAAATGAGTTGAGCTCAGAGGACAATTTCTGCATCCTGTCACTTGTTGCAGGCAAGGTCTCTTTGGGGGCTTACAGTGCAAGTTACCAAGTCTGTACTCTGAGCTTCCAATGAATCTTCTGTCAATGCTTTCTAAGGGTGTGCTAGGATTGCAAAGACTCACTACTCCATCTGAAGTTTTACATAGGTTCTCTTGCTCCTCGGGCCAAGAGCTTTATCCATGGAGCCATCTGCCTAGCCCGCCTAGATGATTAAATCCCAAATAAAAATATGCAGAATGTTAAAATACATGCTGTAAATCTTTGCACTTAGCCTGATAACCAGTTATCAATGAGGTATTGTGAGTTAGGTCTGAGAATACAAAGTATTAATTCTTTGGTCAAGGTCCCTGCAGACTACAGATGGCATAAAAAAAATATAGGGGAATTTAAGGAGTATCTAATGAAGAGACATTTTGCAAAGGTGTGGTGAGGTATTAAAAAAACCATTTGGGGCAGTGCAGTAATGTTTTGCTATGTGACAATACTAAATAATCTCTCTTAGTTTTAGATAGAGTGTTATCAGAAAATGGAAATAGTCTGCAGCAGAGAGTCTCTAGGGGTCTTTGATAGGAGTTGAAGCCATTTATCAACAGCATACAACAGCAACTCTGCCAGGAGAGCTGGGAGAGCAGGGCTTCAGTGCTCCCTCCCCAACCCCACACTCCTTGCTGGTGATCCTGACTGACTGATGGTAAACTGCACTTCAAATAAACTTCTTGTAGTACTGAGAAAGATGTGGATTGAGAGTGAATCCAGTGGGATAAATGGGTAACAATCTGCATCTTTAATTAATCATAATTCTGAGCCCTATAAGTTATCAATTCTGTGGACTTAAGCAGGTCAGTTTTCCGTACTTTAGATATTTTGTATCTTACATCAGCTAGCATCTAGTTCAGAGACAGAAAAGTGACGAGTAACTTGAAATAAAAAATTCCTATTAAACTAAGTCAAATATTCTAAAGCAGCCATTCTCAGCCTGTGGATCTCAACCCCCTCAGATCAGATATCCTGCATATCAGATATTTACATTTCATAACAATAACAAATTTACTGTTTTGAAGTCACTGTGAAATAATTTCATGGTTGAGGGTCACTCACTGAAAGATGAGGAACTGTATTAAAGGGTTGTAGCATTAGGGAGGGTGAAAACCACTGCATCTAAAGGTCCTAAAATAGCAAGTACAGAATTCAACGACTGCCTCAGAGCTCAGGAAAAGTGAACAGTGGGAAAAATTAAAAACTCAAAGGACTTTTGCTAAGACAGAAATTAAGACCTCTTGCAGAATATAGTCACCGTCAGAATAAGTGACTGCCAGGGGCCAGTGTTCATGGGCCACAGCTAGCCCCAAAGCAGATCAGATGTGTGCTAATAGTTCTTCCATTTCCTAACCTGGCCAGTAGGACAGCCCTTTCTGTTGACAGTGTCTACTGCTGAGTCATCTGGAAAGAACTGGCTTCTAGGTCCCCTAACAGTAAAAAGCATCACAAGTATGGTGAATTGGAACTGGAATTGTAATAAATTCATAACTGGAATGTGTAAATGACCATAATAAGAACAACTTTAATTATTGCCACTTAAAAACCAATTATTAAGAAGAAAGCACATTGCTAACCACTTCAGCAGTATTATCTTACTCATGTCTCACTGAAATTGGAGTATTGTAGTTCACACTTTACACATGAAGAAAATCATGACAAGGCATTAATACCACACTAAAAGAGTCACTGTAGACAACCAGAGATATTGCACATACCGTGCATAAAATGCTACGTTCTCCCATCTCCTATTTGTATAGGTTTACCAGTTACATTATTTTTTAAACTTATTGTTGATTTAGTATCTAATAAAGTAATAAGTCTGACACCTTTGATAACTATGCCTTCACAATGGCACATGATCCATCCCTACAATGTTTTGTTGGCAGGAGGCTGCTTGTTCATTCCTATCTGCCCAGAAAAAAAAAATTAATCACACAGAAATCTGTATTAATTACAACACTGCTTGGCCAATAGTTTTACAAATATTGCTAGCTAGCTCTTATAGCCTATGGAGGCGTCTGTCTCTGGCATTGGCTTCTTTTGATCCTATATATTATTTCCAGCCTGGCTGGATATTCTGTTAAACCATTGGTCAAAAGCAGCTTCTTTATTAGCCAATGGTAATAAAATATATTCACAGCACACAGAGGGGAATCCCACATCAATGTTTCCTCTGTGCAATCTGTGGTGGCAAACCTCCTCCTCCTTTTCTATTTATGTATCATAAATGTCTACAAGGTGAAGCTGAAACATTCTAGATTAACAGTGAAAATCTTGACAGAAATGTCAGTGAATGGAAATAATCACATTTCTTGTGCCTTTCTAAACATGGATAATTTTTATTTGTTATTTTAAACACATTTCCTTCTCTACTGATTTTTGCTTTTCTCTTTGCTACGGGTGCTGGGTTTGTTGTTTGATTTTTTTTTCTAATTTGGTTGTTTTGGAAACTAGGTCCAGCGATACAGTCTAGATGACCTTTGAACTCATGACCCCTTGCCCTACCTCAGCTTCACAAATGCTTCACCGAGCGGTCTGTGACAGCCCTCATGCCTCACATTCCCGCTATGTGCTCTTTTTATCTTAAAATTTTTAAGAAAAACATTGCTGATTTTGAAGTTTAAGTTAATAATTTGTTTAATTTTCTAAAGATTTTTCAATTTGTTGCATTTGATGTTAACCTTTTCCCCCAGTGGTAGAGAAAGCATGTGGGGCCTCTTTACAACCTTGCCAAGCAAGGACAGTGTACAGCAGCTAGGACAGTGTCAAGCATGCATGCATCTAGATGCCCTTCCTTTCAGAACTCAGCAATGGATGAACAAATGCCAAGAACTACAACTACCTCTGTGTATACATCACTCATTTTGGATGCAGAAAGGATGGATTAAGATTACAGCAGTTTATAGTTGCTTCTGATATATGCCAAACTCATATCACATATAAGGTAAGTAAGCTAAGTGAATTAAAATCTTCTTAAGATTTTCCAAAGTATAGCACACTGGAGTTGTTGCAAAAATGCATCTTCACTCACAATGCCAATATTGCCATGATACACCAAGTGTTTATCCTGTGGCGTGCTTCTCTGTATAATCATTGTAGCCATGTCCCTGGAAAGTAGTGAGTTTAATAGTCATGAGTGCTTGATACTCATGCATGAAACCTATAGTAAACTTAATTTAGATTAAAAGGGAATTTTCTTTTACAGTTTAAAATGGTAATTTTGAAGTTATTTACCACATGAATATGGAGTTGACATTGTCCCAATGAATACCACATTTTAAAATGTTAGCATTGAAGGGAGTAGCAGTGGAGATTGACTTACCATAACAGGACCAGAATATTAAGGGGTCAGAACACACACGAGATTCATACCAAGAGGCCAAAACACACTGGGTTTGGGTTAGATTTCTTAATGTCTCATTTTGTGTATGCATGCTTTACTCTGGCTGATTTCTGTACTGAGAATTCTTCATTTAAACTTTAGTGCTGTGTTCACTGGATTTTCAAGTTTTCAGATGACCACAGTGAACCTGTGGTTTGGGTATCTGATCCTCTGTTCGGTGACTTAAGTTAGCCATTGACTGTAGCCTAAATATTTATTATTTTCTACCTTTTTGTTGAATTGCTGCCATCAAGAATGCTCTGTCTGCTGTATTGATGTAAACATAACGTGAGCCGATTGAATTGTTTTACAGGACATTTAGTTTAGGAAGCGAGGTCAGTGTCCAGCTGCTTTGTAGATAAATTTCTGTCTATAATTAAAATCATCATTGGCTCCCACATACATCAGGTAAGACTTTTTTGTTTTTAAATTTAGATTTTGATTAGCCGGGAAGAATTCTTTTTCTCCAATAATAATAATTAGCAGCATGTAAAATGAATATTTAAAAGAGATAGTTAAGTGAATAAAAATAATATTTAACATATGGGGCAAAGAAAGAATTAGTTCACTTTAGCATTGCAAATATTTAGATTTGGGTTGGGGGATGATGCTAAGAAATAAGTGGAAGAGCAACTTTGAAATTTTTTTCAGTTAAGTAAGTACAACAGCTTCATTTCTCTCAGCTAATAAAGTGGAACTTGAACCCCCAAATGTAAAACTCAATGACCAAATTTATTATTTTCTATTTATTTGTGATTTTCTTTAAATGCTATATAATATTCAGTGATTAAAATATTCTATGAAGCAACTTTCCCATGACATTTATGTAAAGCTGAAATTATTATATGTATTTCCTAATTTTAGTTATTTAATCCTTGTTCTTCCATTTCAGTGTCTGCTTCATAAACATTTAGCTTACAAAGCAAATATTTATATTCCTTAACTCTATTTTTACATAAAACCTCTTCTCACATGCCTTTTACTTTTCTACAATTTAATATGCATTTAGGATATAAATTAATCCATAGATAACTATAAATCCAACTCTCAATTCTGACTTACATAGTTTTTAATTAACATCTGGGTGGGTACTGGCCCTCTCAAAGGAGACTCCAAGTCTCATGTCTACAAAAGAATTCACAGTCTTCGGTGGAATCACTGGTTCCTGCCAATGTCATCCACCCAAGCCGTTCCCCAAATCTGGGAATCAAACATGACACCTCCTTCTATTCATACTGTCATCTGATTTCTTCACAAGACCTAATCATTTTATTCATATAAATATAAACAGGTTGTATTTATAATTTTAGCATAGAGGCTTCAGGACAGGAAATAAGTAATTTCTGGATACCTAAGAATAAATAAATCATCGCACAAAAAAAAATGAACAGATCTGAAATTATGTTCTCAGGCTGCTAAATTGATTGTTTCCTTCTAACTTTTAAGTTCTTAGTTTATCAGCCTGAGACCATAGTGATTTCATCTATAAAGAAAGAAATGTTTTTAAAATTTTTGTTAAATTATCCATTTCCTAAAAGGCTAAATTGTGATTGATTGCACAACTCCAAACTTTCAGTTACTTATAATTCTGAGATATGTGAGTTGTTTCTGCTACATACTTATCTTGTACAAGTAAAGACACTTTTGTATAATTCTAACAACCAAAGAACCAAGAAGAAGGAAAAGAAATGATCAAGAACACTGAAAGATAAAAGGCCAGGTGGTGGTGGCACACGTTTTTAATCCCAGCACTCAGAAGGCAGAGGCCAAGATCTCAGTGAGTTTGAGCCCAGCCTGGTTTACAGAGCTACTTCCAGGAAAGCTAGGATTGTTACACAGAGAAATCCTGTCTTGTAAAATCAAAAGAAAAAAAAGGAAGGAAGGAAGGAAGGAAGGAAGGGAGGGAGGGAGGGAGGGAGGGAGGGAGGAAGGAAGGAAGGAAGGAAGGAAGGAAGGAAGGAAGGAAGGAAGGAAGGAAGGAAGGAAGGAAATACAGAGAGAGAAGCCATTAATAGCAATCAAGATAATTCTGTGTCATTCATAAGATATTCAAGCCCCAAAGTAACATGCATTACCCCGTTCAGATCATCAGCCAACTAAAACTTGTTGCATGTCAAGCTCCTCATAGCTGCAGAGGATACAATGCCAACTTACCCTACTAGACGGAGCAGAGAAGAAATGTTTGGTGCTCAATAGTAATGGCTTTTACATTTCTGTTTAAAAGGATCAGTGAAGTCAGGGGTGGTAATAAAGTTAATGCCCTTAAAAAAAGGGGGTAAAGTCTTTAAAGAGACAGAGTACAGATAGTTATAGATTAAGAGAAATAAACAAAAATAAGCCACGTAAAAATGAAAAATTCACAGAGAGTCTGGATTATGTACATTGTGTTTTCTTTAAAATTTTTGACTGTGAAGGAGCTAAGTACAGAGAGACATTTCATTATATGGGCTGCTAAGCTGAACCTGCACATATGTTCTAAAGGTATCTTGACTTCAGAATTTGGATCTAAGGTTATGATGCTTTGGAAAAGTCCTTCTTTTGTTTTCACAGAGGATGTGACCCTGTGGATTGGATCTATTCCGATTTGGTATGATAGACCACGCCCTCCTGAAAGGTTGCTGTGAATACCCTCAAAAAATTACTTCACTCAACTGCCAACTGAGATGACCCTGGCACACAGGTTATACCACAAAAGACCTAATTAACGACACCCCTATTCAGCTGGTGTTTTGCTTTTCAATATGAAGTTGAGTATCATTCTTTCAAGGTCTGTGAAGAATTTTACTGGGATTTTGATTGGGATTGCATTGAATCTGTAGATTGCTTTTGGTAAGATTGCCATTTTTACTATGTTACTTCTACCTACACAAGAGCATGGGAGATCTTTGCATTTTCTGGTATCTTCTTCAATTTCTTTCTTCAGAGATTTAAAGCTCTTGGCATACACGTCTTCTACTTATTTGGTTAGAGTTACTTCAATACAGAGCTACAGTACTGAAAACAGCCTGGTATTGGCATAAAAACAGACATGAGGACCAAGACTAATAGAACCAAATTGAAGACCTAAATATCAAGTGGTGCTGGCATAACTGGATATCAACATTTAAAAAAATGAAAATAGATCCATATCGATCACCATGCACAAAACTCAAGTCCAAATGGATCAAAGACCCCAACATAAAACCAACCACACTGAACCTCATAGAAGAGAAAGTGGGAAGTACACTTGAATGCATTGGCACAGGAGAGCACTTTCTAAATATAACTTCAGTAGCACAGACACTGGTGTAAAGCAAAGGATATGGTCAACAAGACAAAATAGCAGCCTACAAAATGCCAAAAGATCTTCACCAACTTCACATCGGACAGAAAGTTGATCTCCAAAATATACAAAGAACTCAAGAAATTAGTCATCAAAAGAACAAAAAAATCCAGTAACAATGGGGTACAGACCTAACCAGATAACTCTAAACAGATGAATCTAAAGTCGTTTAATGGCACTTAAGAAAATGCTCAACATCCTTAGCCATCAGGGAAATGCAAATCAAAACAACTTTAAAATTTCATCTTACACTTGTAAGAGTGGCCAAGAACAAAAACATTGATGATACCCTATGGTGGAGAGGATGCTGTGTAAAGTGAACATCCTCTCTTGAGTGCTGTGTATAAATTTCACATGCCGCTTATTGAGAGTGGAAGAAGCAGACCAAAAATATTTCTTTAAAGAAACCATGTTTTCTAAGAAACCTTACAGGTGTGAGAGAGCAAAGAGTGCAAGGAAGGTTAAAAGTAGTTTTATTATCCCATGATTCCTGTCTCTCCAGTCTACCACGTGGAAGCTAAGTCAAGTATGTGTGTTTCAGCAGTCTCTCTTGGTGTAACTATTTATATACTTGTCTGCATGCCGTTTGCAAACTGCCTACATTTTTAAAAGTTGTTTTTCGATTCAACAGCCATGACAAAATGGTTAATGTTGTCCTTAAGTGCCACATCGAGTAGTCGCTGTTCCACTGTCAGAGCGCAGTTTGTTTGATTGACCAAAGTGATTAACCAAAGTTAGAGGCACTTTGTTTAAATTCTTCACTAGGGAAAGTAAAGCACTCAGAACCCTGTCTTAAAGCTGCAGCTATGCCACATCACAGAGCTTGGCAAGCACAGATGGCATCCCATTATTATATATCAGTGTCAGAATCATGTAAGAAACAGCAACAAGCCCCTGACGCCAATTTGGAAAAGCATTTCATGCATTCAAATGCTGTTTAGTGGAAGGGACTTATAAATCAAAACCCAAAATAATTGGTGTTCAACTTTATGAATTTCCATTATCACGCTGGGTCTTATAAAAACAAAAGCACCCGAATTATAGGCTCAATGTCCTTTATTTATGGCTAGAAACCAAATATGAGTGAGTACATCCCATATTCCTCTTTTTGGGTCTGGCTTACCTCACTCAGGATGATATTTCTATTTCCATCCATTTGCCTGCAAACTTCAAGAAGTTCTTGTTTTTTTACTGCTGAGTAGTACTCTAATATGTATATATTCCATACTTTCTTCATCCATTCTTCAATTGAAGGGCATCTAGGTTGTTTCCAGGTTCTGGCTAT
>NW_026067946.1:6869335-6894512 GCF_014885135.2 Alexandromys fortis
GAACCCTGATTGCTCTTTGGGCTGACGAGGGAGGGGGACTTGATTGGGGGAGGGGGAGGGAAAGGGGAGGCGGCGGTGGGGAAGAGACAGAAATCTTTAATAAATAAATAAATAAATTTAAAAAAAAGCACCAAACCAATTTTTAAGGCATGGGAATTAAGATTTTGAAGTCATAGGAGCATTTGCAAAGCAAGCAGGATGGATTTCATTCCTGAATTGGCAGCCAATGGATACTTCACACATATTGTGTATCATTCCCTTCTCTGTTGCTTTGAGGAAACACCATGACCACAGCAATTTATAAAAGGAATGGTTTACTTAGATTTACAGTTCAAGAGGGATAAGAGTCCATCCTATCAGGGCAGCAGCGGGGCAGGCGTGGTAGCAGGAACGGACATAATGGAGAGCTCGCATCTCCAGCCACCAGCATGAATCAGACAGAGTAAACTGGAAGTGGCAGGAAGCTTTAAATCTCAAAGTCCACTCCTAGTGAAACTCTTCTAATCTGCATCTCCTACACTTTCCAAATAGTATCATCAATAATAACCAAATATTCAAATACTTTCATCTATGGAGGACATGACTATGAATCTGACTAATAATTCTAACAGGAAAAGTCATATTTCCTTCAGGAAGTATGTAAAATCAAAATATTTTGCAAAGCAAAATGCCCACTAGAAGCCACAGCTTAACAACTGAAGCATAGCAACATCTCCAGGAACAATGATTCATGAAGGGCTGGCACATACAGATTTTATAAATAGTGACAAATAGTGACTGTGTTTCCTTATTTCCCAGAGTAGGGGTTGTTTGGTTAGAGCTTCCGGCTCATCTCTGCACAAGCTGGATAACCCCTTCTGCCATACTTTCCCCAATGCTGAGCAAAGGAATGATACTCAAGTGCTCGCCCAGGGATTTAGCTTTTGATCATACTTGGTCACAGTCTCAGCTCTGGCCTGGACAATCATCACCCCTCACCTAATGTCTCTAAAACTTCCCGTCCCAAGCTTGGGGTGCAACTTCTCTGGCCTTGTTCTCTGAGACCAGGGAACCCACCTGGGAGTTGTTCTTTTCTCAGTCATAACCCTGTTGCTATACTTATAATTTGGCTTGATCTAGCTTGATGCATCAGTGTAGAAACTTATTATCTGGAAAAAAAATCATGTGTGTGTGTGTGTGTGTGTGTGTGTGTGTGTTTCAGGCTTGTTTTGCTTTGTTTGTTATTTAATTTTTAACATTTTTAATTTTAGTTGCCAAAGGGTGGGACTCTAAATAAATGATGGAGAAAAATACCGGGAAAAACTTCTCTGCTACGTGCTGGTAACTACTGATCAAGTATTTATTATTATTGGTACTTCATAGACAATCCGATTCAGCTGTGTCTATCAACCAACAAGATTTTCCTTATTTAAAAACCTTTACATCTTACTCTGATTGATACTAAAACGCAGCGTGGGGAAAATCACATAGTTGATATCTTCTGTCTTTACTTAGTGTTGTAGCTCCAGTTTATGGAACCAGACACTAGGACAGCCTTGTTACCATGCACTGCTGTTACTTGTGTCATCAGCAGACGAAGGCTGAGTGATTTGCTTTTTTATGTCAAATTCTCATTGGGCCTCTGCTATCGATTGCATTTGCAATAGTTTGGTTGTACAGGGTTTCAGTTTCTGATTTTGTAAAGACTGACAATCAAAAACAGAATCTCACATTTCATGAGCATTTTCCATCACTATGTAATCTGTTTTGTCTTCTATATTAGCACTGAGATCCCTTGCACAAGAAACTTGGCTATATAATACATTCTATATACCTCCCAGAACTCTAATAAATGTCCTTGATAGGTGCCTTCTCGGATTACGTCACGTCATCATTGGTATATAGTGAGTGAGTTTGCTCTCACAGGTATCAACATGATGCACACACAACCATTCATGGGCCTCGCAGGTGCTGCGTGAGAGATAAGAACAGATTCTTATTGATTTCCTCTTATGGAAATATTACCAGCTATAGGATGTGAAAATATGAACAAAATTAATCAGCAGAGCTGGATGTAACTTTAATAGGTCATCGACTTCAAGGACTATTGTATCACGGAGGAATCCTCGAGGTGTTTCTGTTTGTTTGTGTGCACGGATAGGATTGCTTTACTGCAATTAATGCTGACATTCTCCAGCACGGTTCTGTCACTTAATAACATGGAGAGCGCTGAAGAGCCTGAAGCAGAGTAAAGTTAACTTGTAGCTCTTACAGAAGGAAGCTGAAGGGTGAAATGATGGCACGAGCTGAGATATCTCTAATAGCAAGGAAATGTTAATTACCTGGAGCTAACATAATGACCTCCCTAATCAATTAGGCAAGGAGTTCAACCATGCCTAGAAAAATGTTATCTAAGAGTGAACAGCTGTTTTTCCATTTGTACTGGAATAAATCTTTTAGCAAATGTAGGTTTATGACCTGAGTTATCCCTATAGCTGCATGGACCCTGTACTCTGCCTTTGGAACACAAGTCAGTGAGAAAACAATCTTAAGGGATTACTGGGCATGGGGGTTATCAGTCTTCCAATGAAGTCTAGCTACTGGCTCAGGACTTCAACTGGCTCCAAGTAAGAAAAGGAAGAAGTAAATGTCTTTAGGAAGAAGATCCACCCTACTCGTTAGAGATTAAGTACAGTTTAGCCCAAAGACAACTTTTTTTTTTCAAAAAAAAAATTGTACTAGCTTATGGCGTTCATTTAGCCATTTCCTGTCCCTCACTTAATGTGTCAGAGCCTGTGTGAGTCATTACCAAGATGAAGAATGAGGCAGAGGATATTACAGGTCCTTTTTCCAGTGTAATTCTCCAGACCTCAGCCAATAGCTAAGATGCAGGAAGATAACAGGATTCACTCAGAATTCCTAAACATTTTGGCAAAGGCAAGGCTTGGGCTGAAAAGCAGCCAACTATAATCCTAAGCTAACTCAGCAGGTGGACCATGGGCAGTGTGAATCAAAGATGTCAATGTATGCTTCTCTACTCTGAAAGTACAGTGTAAAAATAATGTCGAAGATGAAAGAAGGAATAAAGCAATATTTTTTGAAAAGTTCCCCACCACCAAATAGAAATATATTAGAAGCTCTACCATCTGAAAAAAAAATGTGGACTTTTTATAGTTGTTTCATTTTTGTTGTTGTTACTGTTTTTTGGGGGGAGCTACAGTCTTCACAACAAAAAATATGACACTTTTGGGGTGGGACAAAATGATCAGTGACTGTTTATTATAGATTAATATCCTCTACTCTTTTTAAAGAAAAAAGTAAACTAAACTATTTCCATGTTGAAAATGAAGGTATAATGTTGTGTTAACAATGCTTCAGTGAGAAGGGCAAGATAAAGTAAACACATAACAACAGCAAGATAAGTTCATTTCCACAAATGCTTTCCAGTTATGTGCTATGTGCCATCCAGACACACTGACTTGAACTATACAGGGACCACTGTACATCTGAACACTGTCCGTATAGCACTGAGCAACATGGTAGCTTTTAGGGAGCATCTGCTGTGTGTCAGTATCCACCTAGGGGCTAAAAAGAAAACAAACAAACAAACAAAAAAGAAATACCTGTTCTCATGAGGTTTGCATACTAAAGAAAAAGCACATAAAAAGCAATTAGAATCTGCCACATATTTCATACATCTATAAATGGTTTTGCATAACCATCGCAAACTTAAAGCTTATTTGCGGATTTCTTGCTCAAAAGCCAGAAAATCTCATTGCTTAAGACAAGCAATATGGCTACAAATTTGCTCTACTAAGAAAGGTTTATCCATTTTGCATGGGGGAATGGAATGAGCTTCTGCATTATCACAGTGACCTTGATGCATTTTCTACTCCTTCATTTACTGAAGTGGAGAGGGATGAGACTCTTCATAGTATATGTATTCCTTCCACATAAAGAAACCAATGTATTAAACATAGATTGAAGTAATATATTAGTCAAAAGAGTGAAAAAAATCATACAACTATATTTTGGAATGAAAATTCCTTAAAGATCATGTAATCTGAATTATGCCTTTTAAACAGTAAAAGTCAAGTATATCAGGAAACAAAATAAAAATACTTACATATAATTAACTACCTAAGGTCTGTTTCAAGTCGAAGGATATTAAGATGAGTTTCAAAATTAGCCATTAAAATTCCCATTATTCAGTGTTTTCATTGGTTGCTGATAATGCTAGGGAGACCTCAGAGTCTCTAACACAGCCTTAAAGGTCAGATTAATAATAATAATAACAGAACATTTTCCTTTCCTTTTTACATTTTATTTCTCTGAGTGAGTCATCAATTCTTCATAGCTATATGATGTCTGTCATGTCAGCAGATGGACACAGAAGTCCACCTCACTACTAACTGTATCCTTTTAAACAAGAGAGATTCGCTAAAATATAACAGGTAATGGATTTATTATTTTTAATGATTTACTTATTATTATTTGATGCGTATCATTTCATGTACATATGAAATGTGTCTGTATACTATGTGCATTACTGGTATGCACAGAGACCATAAGAGAGTATTATCCCGTAACTAGAGTTACAGACATTTGTGATCCATCATGTAGATTCTGGGAACCAAACCCAGGTACTGTGAGTATTTTTAACTGCTAATCCATCTCTTTCAATCTTGTGACTTTATTATTTAACAAACTCAATAAATATGTTGAAAATTCTCAAATTTAAAATACCAAAATCAGTGTTCATAAACAATATATCTTTAGGATTGGTAGTATAACAGGAGTATAACAGCGTATCAACGAACTCATCTGGTTACTGTCTTTAAGCAGAATATGGTACTCAAACTACTGAAAATCATGAGAAGTAATAATGGCTGTCATCCACTGTGCACGTGCTATATGCCAGACAACATCTATAATTAAGTAACAGCCTTTTACCTGAAATACTTTATTTCTATTATATAGATAAGGAAACTGAGAGTAAAAGAGGTTACATCATCCATCATCAGACACGTGGTAGGTGGAGTAGCCCAAATGCAAACCCAACTCTAAAACCAACGGCTGTGCTCTTAGACGTTTTGTGAGCAACACTTATGTCTCCTTAGACTTCTGATACCACATCATGTTCATATAGAAATGAGTAAAAAATCATGACGGTATAGAGTAGGAAATAAAACAGAAGAAAAGTGAGACAGGAACAGAAAAACAAATCAGTAGGGCAGTAGTTCTCAAACCTGTGGGGATCTAATGACCCTTTCACAGAGCTCACCTAAGATTCTCTGCATATGAGATATTTACATTGCAGTTCTTAAAAGTATCAGAATTGAAGTTATGAAGTACCAAGGACAATAATTTTATGAATTGGATCCCCAAAACATGAGGAGTTGTATTAAGGGGTTGCAGCATTAGGAATGTTGTGAACCAAATGCAATAGAGCAATGAACTTCTTCATAGGAAATGGAGGAAAACAAAAGCTCAATTCTGTTGGGGCAAAAGAAGGACTACCAGCATTAGAAAGGCTCGGGATGGATCCGAGATGAAAGGGAGATCAAATGTGGTAGGTGTGGCTGGCATTCTTTTAGACACCATCAACTATGAAAGCCAGCAGTGACTGTAATTGCATGTGCGGCATCTAAAACAAGTAAGCTAAGTAACAGATGGGAAAAAATATAACGCACAAAATCCTGACAGTACTCCTGTGTACTCAAGAGAGATTGTGATAAGCAAAATCCTACTGAATTACTCCCTGGAAGCATTCAACTTTCCATTTAGGTTAAACTGCTTTTGATTTATTATTTTTCTCAAAGGGGCCTATTATGAGTTGACCAGTTTCTTCCTTTATATAAAATTTATAGAAATAGCATGAATCTTTAAATGAGTCCTTTCTATGGTTTTATATCCTTTAGAATAATCCTTCCTCTCCTGCTGTCATAATTGAATAGAAAGTAGAGAAAAAAATGAAAATGTTTATAAAAATCCTTGCTATCTCAGGGAGATTGGTTAACAAAGACACAAGTGTAATAATTACACAAGCTGTAAAGCTTGTGTCTCTGTCCCTGATATGAGATATAAAGCTCTCCCTCTACTTCCAGCAGAGACTCGATTGTTGCTGAGAGTCGGTGCTCAAGTTACAGTCACAGTAATTGTTGCTAATACATCTTTTCTGGAGAATATGCTTGTGATTGATTAATTTTTTTCTCTTTTTAATTGAATACTGAATAGTCGGGGAGAGAAAAAGAAGGAAGATTAACTTCCACTGCAGTTGAGGTCTGTCAAAGCTGCATTTGTGTCTAAGTTAAAATGTTGGCGATGAAATGATTTGAGCAGAGCACAAAGACACTGAAAAGTTTACTCTAAGATGTACACCTCACAAATGAACCCCCTGGCTCCGTCAACATCCACAATTTAAATTCTTTTACGTAAAGCAGTAGTCACTATTAAATGCGTGCCTTATCCTACTGAAGCCCCTTGATAGGTAACTCTTCCAACTACACTAAAACATCTAGTCCATGTGCTATGTATCCATTTATTCAACCAATTGTAGATTGAGAATATTCATAGGAATGCTACATCTGCATTGAACATATTCTAGCCATTCCATTTGTCATTAAACTCTGAAAAAAAAATGCTGTGGGACAATGGTTTTGCCCTGTAAAGATTTGTTTCTTGTACTTGTTTAATATAATGCTGATTGGCCAGTAGCCAGGCAGAAAGTATAGGTGTGGCAATGGTGAACAGGCAGGAAGTAAAGGCATGGTAACACGAATTATGGGAAGAGGAAAGTTTTAGTTCTCAGTCATGACCCAGTTGTAGAGGAAGCAAGATAGCAATATGTGACTGCATCACCAAAAAAGGTACCAAGCCACATGGCTAACACAAACAAGAATTATGGGCTAACATAAGTTATAAGAGTTAATAAGAAGCCTGAGGTAATAGGCCATTCCATTTATAATTAATGTAGACCTCTGTGTGTGTGTGTTTTTGAATGAATGACTGCAGGACCAGGTGGGACAGAAACTTTAGTCAACACAAAAAGTCTGAAAATTATTCATGCGTCATTTATATTATGCCATGTAATAAGAATACTCCAGCTCTTTGCCCCATCTACTGTGAGAATGAAGACCATTCTCAGCAATCAGACGGTCGACATTCCAGAAAATGTGGTCATCACTCTGAAGGGGTGCACAGTCATTGTGAAGGGCCCCAGAGGAACCCTCCCGAGGGGCTTCAATCACATCAATGTAGAGCTGAGCCTTCTTGGGAAGAAGAAGAGGCTCCGGGTTGACAAATGGTGGGGCAACAGGAAGGAACTGGCCACCGTCAGAACAATCTGCAGCCACGTTCAAAACATGATCAAGGGTGTTACGCTGGGCTTCCGCTACAAAATGAGGTCTGTGTATGCTCACTTCCCCGTCAACGTCAACGTCGTTATTCAGGAGAATGGGTCTTTGGTTGAAATCTGAAATTTCTTGGGTGAAAAATACATCCGCAGGGTTCGGATGAGGACAGGCGTTGCTTGTTCTGTCTCTCAAGCCCAGAAGGATGAATTAATCCTTGAAGGAAATGATATTGAACTTGTTTCAAACTCGGCGGCTCTGATACAGCAGGCCACAACAGTTAAGAACAAGGATATCAGGACGTTTTTGAATGGTATCTATGTGTCTGAAAAGGGAACAGTGCAGCAGGCTGATGAGTAGACCTAAGTTGCCAGTTCCAGAAACAAGATCCTGAATTTTAATATGATTTGGGGTGTCTTTTGGGACAATAAAAGACTTGTATTGATAAAAAAAAAAAAAAAGAAGAATACTCCAGCAACAACAAGATAAAAGAAGGGCATGTGTCTACTATATACAAACACTTCCCTACTTCCCTACTTTATATGTGTCTGGTGCATCTGTGGATCCTAAACACCCTTTGAGAGTATATGGGATCCTATAACAAATCCTCTAGAAATATCAAATCATAGTTCTATTTTATTAACTTTGTTATGATTAAATTATTTAAGTAAGTCCTATTAAAAGTGCACAAGTAGCTCAACACTATCCAACTAGTAATTATTGCAGCTGGGAATCAACTGAGGCCTGTACTTTCACCCTCTGAATTACCCTGACCCTAACCCTAGTGTGTCACCGTTTCTCTCTGCTGCCTGCAGATGAAGATGTAGAACTCTCAGTCCCTTCTCTGGCACCTTCTCTGCTGCATGCTACCATGTTTCCTACCACAATGGTAACAGACTAAACCTCTGAGACTGTAAGCCTGTCCTAATTAAATGTTTTCCTTTGTAAGAGTTGTAATGGTCATGGTGTCTCTTCACATCAGTAAAACCCCAAGACAGTGGCTAAGCACTTTAACTTGAGAAATTTAGTAATCTATACTGATTGGTAACTGAGTGGTTACACAGTTACAGGCACAGAGAGATTTAGGTCACTTGAGTTTCACAGTGATGTCTAACAGTAGGTCAGTAGGTGTTGCCACATTTTACTTAGGAAAACTGACATTGAGAAGTTTTTTGTTAATAGTAGCAGAGCCAAGATCAGAACAGAGGGATCTAGAATCTGTAGGAAATGGACAGAGAACTTCTCCAATAGGACCTGAGGAGTCTCACTAATTGGTAGGAGGACAACAAGCGGGGTGAGTGCACAGCACTTGGCTTTTTCAATACTGGTCAACGTTTGCTGAGTGACAGCTCTATCTCTGCCTTTATCAATAGAAATGACCTCTTTCTTGTCATTATGATTGATATTCAATAGATTGCCTGAGGTACATACAATTGAATGCTCTAAGGCTGTCTTTTAAAACAAGCTAGAAATTTATGATGGAAATTTCAAAAACAATCTAAGCCAAGATTAAAAGTATTAAGAATTGAAATAATAGAGCTTGTAATATAATTGTTAACTTTTTCAGTAATGAAAAACCAAACTCTAAACAACAACAACTACAACAAAAAAAACCTCTAATACATATTCATATTATGTACTTTCTTAAATTTCCTCTAACTAAAATTAAGGGACTTCTTTTTTAACCAAAAGGAAATAATGAAAGAATGATATAATAAAATATGAGAAGGCATGATTTAAGTAGAAGATGATAAATATTATTATGATTTCACAAAAAGAAATTCATAACCAGAGAGAAAAAATACAAAAATTTGTTAACTATATTGAAATAAAATTAAAAATCGTTGTAGTTATAATTGCACAGAAATAGAGACAAATAATCCAAGAAAACAGAAACAACTTAAATGACCTATAATAAGTGACACGATTAAAATGGTAATAAAAGCTCCTCCAAATGAATATTAAATTCAGGCCTAGCTGAATTCTACCAGACCTTTAAGGAAGAATTATCATCAATGTTCTTCTGGCTATTTCATAAAATAGGGGAGGCCCACTATTAAATTCTTTTTTATGAAGTCACTATACCAAAGCTAGACAAATACACAACCAAACAAATAAAGTATTGCACAACCGCAGTAATGAACATGAGTGCAAGAATTCTCAATAAAATACTTATAAATAAATTAAACCATACATAAAATAATTTCCATACCCAAGTGGACTTCATAAGAGATGCAACATTGCTTTAATATATAAATGAATAATATATTCATATATTCAGTGATATAGATCATATTATTATCTCAATAGATTCAGAAAAGGCCTTTGATAAAGACCAACTTCCTTTCATAATAAAAGCTTCAAAGAAATTAGAAACAGGAAGAACATATATAAATATTTAGTATATAATATTATTTAGTATAATGTTAGCATATAGTTATTTAGTATAATGTTATGATAGGTTTGTCATATACAAATGTAATATAATAAGTATAATAACCTTATACTAAATAGGAAACATACAAGATCAGACATGTTGAGGCTGGTATGGCTATAGGCCTAAATAGAAAACAAAGAAAGCTAAGCATTTCTAGTAAAACTAGCAATGAGACAAGATCGTCCACTTTCTCCACTCTTTTTCAATATAGTGTTTGACCTTTTCACTACAGAAATATGAAAAGATAAAGAAATACAAGAGAAACAAATAGGAAAGAAAGAAAACAAACCTATTTGCAGATAATATGATACTGTACAAAAGAGATGCTCAAGCCTCATATTAAAAGAAAAACCTTAGTATTTATGAACACTTTCAGCAAAAGAGCAAGATACAAAATCAACATGTAAAATTATCTTCTTTTCTAGATACCAATATGATGTGGGAGTGATTTCTTATTAATAAAGAAACTGCCTCGGCCCTCATAGGACAGAAAATTAGGTAGGCGGAGTAGACAGAGGAGAATGCTGGGAAAAAGAAGCTGAGTGAGGAGTCGCCATGATGCTCCCACTCCAGACAGACGCAGGTTAAGATCCTCTCTGGTAAGCCAGCTCATGGGCTACACAGAATATTAGAAATGGGTTAGAACAATATGTAAGAGCTAGCCAATAAGAAACTGGACCTAGCCGGGCCAGGCAGTGTTTGAAAGAATACAGTTTCCGTGTAATTATTTCTGGGTATAAACTAGCCATGCGGGCGGCCGGGTGCCGGGGACGCAGCCCTGCCGCTCCTATTTCAACAGATGGCGCCCAGACGTGATGGGCTAAATCCACTTAAAAACCTGAGAGGGCTTAAAAAGGAGAGAGAGAGAATTTAAGACAGCTTTTTGCTGTTTCTGGGTTGCGTGCCGCAAAGAAATTGTCCTGACTCGGCAGCAGGAAAAAACTGGCTGTTTTAAAATGCCGGCTTTCTGGGCTGTGCCGCCATTGTGATCTCTGTCTGGCTCCGGCGGGAGACAGAGCTTATGAATGGAGCATTTGGATTAAAGTGCTACGATTTGTTTGATGGCAACTAGACTGCTGTGTGCCTAAAAGGGGGACATTGTGTGCCGCAGCTCAGAGGCACAAGCAGCTCCGCCATGCTAATGGTGCAATGTGCAAGGATCAGAGGCACGAGCGGCTCCGCCATGTTGGACTGGGCGGGGCCAGCATACAGTACCTGTTTTTGACCTAGGAATGTCACAGCTTAGATTCTTAAGCGCTTAGTGATTTAAAGGCGCAAAACAAAGTGCTCCTGGATAGTAAAAAAATTACAGATTCACAATAAAACAGATTCAGACACTGTTGGATGAATGTACGTAGGCTTGGGAGAGAGAAGAAAAAGAATATAAAAAATAAAGTTAATGTCTTAAAAAGAAAAAGGGTAAAGTCTTTAAAGAGACAGAGTACAGAAGTACAGATAGTTATAGATTAAGAGAAATAAAGAAAAATAAGCCACGTAAAAATGGAAAATTCACAGAGAGTCTGGATTATGTACATTGTGTTTTCTTTAAAATTTTTGACTGTGAAGGAGCTAAGTACAGAGAGACATTTCATTATATGGGCTGCCAAGCTAAACCAAAATGGATTTCATGAGGGTATTATGATTTCAGAATTTGGGTCTAAGGATATGATGCTTTGGAGAGGGTCTTCTTTTGTTTTTGCAGAGGATGAGACCCTGTGGATTGCATCTATTCCGATTTGGTATGATAGACCACGCCCTCCTGAAAGGTTGCTGTGAATACCCTCAAAAAATTGCTTCGCTCAATTGCCAACTGAGATGAAACTAGCATACAGGTTATATCATGAACAACCTAATTAACGACGCCCCTATTCAGCAGGAAGCAGTTTGTAGAGAAAAAACTACGCCCATGTTCCCAAATATTGTTTATAAATGTTCTTTTACATTTAAAGGGGGATATGATATAGATATGAATAATTTGCATTGGTATGGATTTTATGGTCAATTTTGTTATATGTATATGTATTTTTGATCTTGATTAAGGTATTGTGATTGTGTAGTTCATTTAAAAATGTAATGTATAATTAGGAAATATAGGTTGTTAATGGATAATCATCGCTAATACTTAAGCTTGTAGTCATGTTAGTTAGATTTTCTAGATATATAGAGAGATATTTTAGTTAGATAGGCATTCTTCATATCTTTCAAAGGCTGCAGAATATGGCATTTAAGATATTTTAATAACTTAGGGTTTTTCATGACAATGAGACACATTTGCTCCTGGCAGCACCAATCTATTTCAAGAGGAAGATGGGCATCGAAGAGAATCCTTATGGAGTTTGATAGCCATTTGGGCAAGAAACTGCTCTTGCCTGGACT
Organism: Alexandromys fortis; assembly: GCF_014885135.2. NCBI lineage: Eukaryota > Metazoa > Chordata > Mammalia > Rodentia > Cricetidae > Alexandromys > Alexandromys fortis. The sequence continues at coordinate 6,881,480 of NW_026067946.1, forward strand.
GTTGCATAAACTGGACACAGAGAACCCGCAGAGAGAGGACTGCTGAACTTGCCTAAAGGTGAGATGACCTTTTGGGGTTCCTGCTTCATGAAAGAGTCTGTGAGACATTCTGCAGGACACAGCAAAAAGTGACTGAACTGTCTTTGGAATTTCTTGCTTGATGAGAATGTCTGCTGGATACTATGGGCCTGTAGGCCGAAGATGGATGCCCCAACGGTACAGAGGAACTTTGGGTGACTGTCCAGGCAGCGAGATGTCTCTGTCATTTCTAGAGTTTTCTTATTTCTTGTTTGATAGGTAATATTATATCCTTCTGGAGTCTTTGATGGAGTTGAAGAATGGTTAGTTATAGTTTTCCTTAGTTATGATAAGAGATAAAATAGATATAAATATTGTAACTGTAATTCTTACTTGATAACTGTTTTGTTATATGTAATTTTACTATGTTAAAGTTAAAGCCTTTCTTTTTTGTTTAAACAGAAAAAGGGGAAATGATGTGGGAGTGATTTCTTATTAATAAAGAAACTGCCTTGGCCCATTTTATTGGATAGAAAATTAGGTAGGCGGAGTAGACAGAGGAGAATGCTGGGAAAAAGAAGCTGTGTGAGGAGTCGCCATGGTTCTCCCGCTCCAGACAGACGCAGGTTAAGATCCTCCCTGGTAAGCCAGCTCGTGGGCTACACAGAATATTAGAAATGGGTTAGAACAATATGTAAGAGCTAGCCATAAGGAACTGGAACTATCCGGGCCAGGCAGTGTTTGAAAGAATACAGTTTCCGTGTAATTATTTCTGGGTATAAACTAGCCATGCGGGCGGCCGGGTGCCGGGGACGCAGCCCTGCCGATCCTATTTCAACACCAATAGAAACCAAGTGATAAAGTAATTAGGAAAACAATTTCATTCATAATAGCTTCAAGAAACATCTAGTGTACTAGAGTTCTTTCAAGGAACATAACTATATGTTTGCTCTCTTTCCCTCTCTCTCTCTCTCTCTCTTTCTCACACACACTTGCACATACACACATGCACAGGCACACACACACAAAATATGAGTGTGTGTATTCCAGCAATGATTGACAACACATTGGAGAGACCACATACTGTTGACTGAGTTTTCTGTCCTGCTTGGTTCCCACAGTTGTTAAGTCCCAAAGAAATCACACAGCAGTCTACATTAGTTATAAACTGATTGGCCTAGTATCTCAGGCTTCTTATTATCTCTTACAACTTATATTAGCCCATTATTCTTATCTGTGTTAACTATGTGGCTCAGTACCTTATTCGACAGGGTAGCCACATCTTGCTTTTCCTATGGCTGGGAAAGGATTGCCTACCAAGCTTTCCTCTTCCCAGAATTCTTCTGTTCTCATTGACCCCCACCTCTACTTCCTGTCTGGCTGTCCCACCTATACTTCCTGCCTGGCTACTGGCCATTCAGCATTTATTTAAAATATAACTAACAGAACACACACAGCAACACACACACACAAACAGGATGAGTGTATATAATCCAACAATGGCTGACAATACATTGGAGACACAAAGTACTTTATAGCTGCTGAGTCTTCAATAATGCAAGTCTCAGCGGAGCTGATCTGAACTTGCAGACCAACGGATTTCTAAACAGTCTCTGGCATTTAGCCCACATAGGAAAGCCAATGAACCTGGGTTCTAAAAGCAGTGGAGGATGATAGCAACCAACAACAACAGTATGCACTCACAAATGGAGGCAGCAAAGTTCTTTTCTCAGCCCTCTTCATATCTGGCATGGTGACAGACAGTGCGACACACATGTGAAAGACTTTCCTTCCTCAGTTAATGCCTGCTGGGAATGTCTTTCTCTAATGAAGTGGAGAAGTGTTGCTTAATTGATTCCAGATTTAATCAAGGTGACGATCATGATTAACCACCTCACCTAGTAATAAATTTATCCAAGGTAGTGAAAGATCTCTATAGCAAAAATTTTAAAACTTTAAAGAGAAATTGAAAAAGACCATAGTAGATGGAAGACCTCCCATGTTCATAGGTCAATAGAATTAGCATAGTGAAAATAGTCACAGCACACAAAACAATCTTAAGATTTAATGCAACCTCCATTAACATTCCATTGACATTCTTAGAAGAAAAGGAATAAAAGATTTTAAAAAATGCCCATGGTACCAAAAACAATCCTTTGTAGCCAGAAGAGCAAAAATAAAGATACTTAAAGTGTCTGACTTCAGGTCATAATTTGGGGCCATAATAACCAAAGCCTCATGGTATCTGTGCAGCCACAAACACATTGATCAATAGAACAGAACAAAGAATGGGAGTCAGAAACAGCAATACAACAGCTTTTTTTTTTCCCAACAATTTCTGGTTTACATGTGAAACATTCCTACAGTCTCATGGTTTGAAACTTGTTGCCTACCTGGCAGCATTCTTTGTCTAAGATGGAAACCTTTGGGAGACGTAGTTATGTGAAGGAACTCACTTGTAGGTGCTCCTTGAGAACAGGAGATCCTTGAGTTGGATCCAGTTAGTGTACTCTCTGCTTCTAGACTACAGACACACTGTGACCAGTGGCTTCACATCTCTTAGGCCAGCTGTTCCCAACAAGGATGAGATCTAAACATTCTTAAGCTATAAGTCAGACAATACCCTTCTGTTGTGCGATATTAGTTTAACTGGGCAAAGATGTGGTGCATTTGTTTATGCTGCATTTGTTTAATTATGTAAAGATGTGCTGTACTTACATTAATTAAATAAAATTAACCTGGGCTCAGAGAGGCAGCATTGCCAACTAGTTGACAGGAAGTAACAGGGAGGAGCATAGGTGAGGTTTTTATTTCCAATGGTGTGAAAGAAGTATGGCTTCCACAACATCAGCAAAGAGAAGAGGTTAACCAGTTGTTACTTTAACTCTAAGCTCACAGGTTTTCACCCTAACCTTTGAATACATAAAATCATGTGGGTGCATATATGTCTGTTCATGTGTGTGTGTGACTTGAATGCAGAAGGGAAATGAAGGGGAAAGTAGAAACTAATTGGAGAGGGAAAGTTACCTAAAGGGAAAAAATTGGCCATGCTGAATAAAGTGCATGAAATTCTTGAAATAAATTGTGTACATGAAATTCAATACTATGAACTATATATATTTTCACAAATACAAAATGAAGATCTAGAAAAGCCTCCTTTATATTTATCTTTTGGTATGTGGTTTAAGAGTAAAAATAGCTAAGAAACAGGTAAATAGTTTTCACTAGTTACATTCTTATTATTTTGTTAGTATTGATATTTTGAGGCCATTAATGAATATATTTGGGGCTAAAACAACAACCATCAAGGAATATTTCAATATTGTTAATATTCAGTTTTTAAACATAAAACAAAAATTATAGAGAAATATATGATTAAATGATTTAACTTTGCTGTCATAATGAATTTATATTTATAGCACATATATACCTACGTACTATATGGTCATGCATATATAATCATATAGTGGAGTTATTTGCCTATCTTTTTTTAAAAAATATCTTTTTAGTACTATCTGCTTAAAAGTTTAGAGATAACAAGTTCAGAAATGAGTCCTTCATAGCTCATTTTATAGTTTGCAGTCATTTTCCACCAAGCAAAGAGGGCATTTTAGTGTAACAATTTATTTCAAATCTGGAGAAATAAAGGTTTAACAGAAGCTGCAGCATCACAATGTCTACAGAGATGGTTGTCAGTAATCATAAACTCCTACTGGCCAAGAAAAAGTAAAATTTCTATACCTATGTGGCTTATCCTGTCGAAAAGGAATCCATGAAAGCAGTCTTTGAGATGAATTCTAACTATGTAACCTAAACGAGGCACAAACTCTTGATTCTCCTGATCCCGCCTTACAAGTAGTTCAAATTACAATGACCATGCAACCATACACTTATTCAAATGCATAAATGATATCTACAGCTCCATATTAGAGGATTTTTGGAAAGTTAAATTATTATTTTTAAACCCAACACATCCGAGAAAAGAATTTCTCCTCTCTCCGATCTTTTCTCTAAGAGGTGTATAGCCAGCTAACCCAATGATAAATGACAGACACTTTCCCATCTTTCTGTAATAGCTGTATAGCCAGCTAACCAGATGATAAATGAGAGACACTTTCCTTCCAGAGAGACTGCACTGATGAGTCAGAAAGTTATAATAAAAGATGATAATCACCACTTTGCAATCTATAATTGATGAATGGATCCAGGTATGGATCGCCAACACCTATTTGCTTCACAAATCTGATTTCATGGCCTCCTATAGTACACAGCCTTTCCAATGACGGAGTTGGAGAAGGAGGGGGCACAGAAACAATCTGATTTGAACATGTTGAGTCTCTGTCCTCCAAACAGAGTGGAGAAAGATCATGACCAAGGATCTGACTAAACAGAAATGTGGAACAAAATGAGCAAAATCAGAAGAGTAGGAAATTGCAGGGAAAAAAATGATAGAGTTTCTTCAACATAATAAAATTAAAGCCTAACAGCTGAGTTGAACGTATATGTTTAGGATGCTCAGAGGACAATGGTGATTCTGTCCAAGCATTGAAGGGTTCTTGAGTCACCATCCTTTACAACAGGAGAAATTAGGGGGAAAATAATAGACACAGAATCAATTGTTTTTCTGTTGTTCCATTCGAGAAATACTGAGAAAGAAGCCACTACCCCCAACACTTGAGGAAACTCCCGTATCTGAAGCAACATTACCAAAGCCTATTCTACGTAAACAGACTTCTGGGTAGCTGGCTAAAACTGTTGAGTTTGATGAATTTCTGGGTGCCAAGTATGGGGCAGTGTAAGTGTAAGAATGCTTGAGGAGGATTGATCTTAAGGAAAACCAAATTTTTCATGGAATTAATCACCAGGTTCTCAGAGAAAGGACAGATTGCTCTTGGCTCTGGCAGAAAGGAGATAGTAATCATTACAGAATACAGTCAGAGACTTTGCCATGGTCTGCCCTCCATGGTAGAGGAAAGACGGCCAGTGTCTTATTCCACTGGTAAAAGAGTATTCATCTGACTCCCTCATCCTTCTTTCTTGTGTGGTAAAAACAAACAAACAAATAAAAAGAGCCATGCTCAACAAAGGTCAATGGTCAGGGAGTCCAGGAAGTAGATAGAAAACAGTAGAACAAAGGAGAAGTTTGAATACAACGTTATAAATTTAAGTTCTCTTATATGATAACACATCAGAAAGTCAGTCTCAGCATTAAAATGGATTCATGGAATGACTGGGCTTAGAAAAGTGAACATCACAGAATGCTTCTGTATATGTGGGGCTACAGTAATGAAGCTGCCAACACGACAGCTCCATGATGTGGAGGAAGGGTTTTAGTGTGAATAAGAGAGAAAATATCCAAAGGCATCTGGAAGAGTCCAGAGCAGAGAGAAAGAGAAAGAGACTGAGTCTGGCCAAGGCTATCTGTGAGAGAAATGAAAGAGAGAACAGTGGAGATAGCAAGATAACAAGGGACAGAGAATAAAACATAGCAAGAAAGGGAATAGCAAGAGACAGCTGGGTTATAAGGAAGACAAGTAGCTCAGGGGAGGGTAAGGCCAGGAGGCTAGTGTAGACATTGAAATGTATAACTGGTAGGAGAAGGGACTGCTGGAGCCTGAAGGCTAACATTTACTTTGATATGCAGATATGCACCACAGGTAACCATAGTTCCCTTCTGCCAGAGGTAAGGGAAATGGCTTCTTTTGAAATACCAGTTGCATAAGTTTTTGAGCAAAGATGCCTTTTATCTGACCACCAGAAATCCTCCTATACCCCACCTTGAGTTCACTTCTGAATATATGGACTGCCTTTTGGAGTTTAGAGAACTGGACCTCGACCCCGACAGCTTCCCTATCACCCACCCTACCTCCACAGACTCAATGGAATAAACACTATGACAGCCCAAAGAACCTCAGGATGCGGCCTACCTGGGAGAAGATCTATTAAGCTATAACTAAAAGATCTTGTGGGCTATGTGCTACAGCAAGTCCTAGCTTAATTCATACAAATCTGAAACTGGAAGCCTCTCTACCACTGTTTCTATTAACTAGCACAACATGCAAGACTAAAAGCAAAATAAGTAAATAAATATCATTCTACAGGGAAAAATCAAGAAATAGAACAACCGGACATAATCATCAGAACCACACCCAGAGACAGTACAAATGTTGAAAACATCCGGTAAGGAATCAGATGTAACTAAGTTAGTATGTTAAGAATATTTACACACACACACACACACACACAGAGAGAGAGAGAGAGAGAGAGAGAGAGAGAGAGAGAGAGGTGTCTGGAAAATTTCTGTAGAACTTTCACAAACTGAAATGCAGAAAGTAAAACAAAAAGATAAAAGAGTAGAATAATTCCAATAAGCGTCATCCATATGAAATTGGAATGGCAAAAGGAGACAAGGAAGAAAAAGAGAGCATACATTTGAAAAATGGAAACCTTCTAGCATGATGAAGATCTGGGACCAAAAGAGATGCGATTGAAAGCTTATTTGTAGCTCATAATCCCTTTTTGTATGTGTTCATCTTCCATGAAAACTATCTATTAAGTGGCAAACAAATGATAAAACTGAATATAGGGTAGATGTAAACACAATTTTGTCATTGCAATTCTTTTTGATCTAAATCTATTCTAAAATTAGAGTTAATTACAGTAATTGAGAAATATACCATCTAATTAAAATATAGGTAGTTTAACTTGATTTAGATATTTTTAAAACAGTGACATATTGAGCTAATTGAAAGCCACTCGGTGGCTATTTTTGTACAGAACCTTTCTGATTTTCTGAGCAAGGTATTTTATTGTTATTTTCTTACCATGAAAAAACTCACAATCAGTTTTTTAAGTAAGTCACACCAGGGAGTAGTTTGGAAAGTACCACATCTCTCGGTTCTGGAGGTGAGGAGCCCAGGACAGCTGAGCTGGCATGCAGACAAGGCTTCTGTGCTATGCCACATCGCAGAGGAAGGCAAGAGGTGTGGGATAGAGAAAGAAAACCTACCTGTTGTCAGGAGCCCTCTCCTGACACAACATGGAACCATTCATGAGGATTCAACCTTCATGACTTACAAGGCCAATATCTTAATATGATCACAATGACAATTAAGCTCTAATATGAGTTTTATAGAAGACAAAAAAAACACAGCAAAAATGAAAACTAAACTTCAGTGGTGGAATAATTTAATGTCAGAATCTTCATCTTGCTGTGTATCAAGAGTGGAGGAAACAGGATGGCTAAGTCATGGAGCAGGTCTGGTTGGGTTTCAGGGTTATTGGCTATGGGCTCAGTATAGATAGGGTTTGTGGCACTGCCCTCATGGCTTCTGAATACAGTTGACGAAAATGAAATATGGAAGTTTCTGAAAGAAACTCGTACAGCATCTTAAGTATTGGGAGGGGGGATTAAAACCGAACAAATAAAAAACAGATGGACACATTTCCCTCAGTTAAAAAAGAGCAGTCTGACAAAACATTTCAAATATTCACAACTTTGATTCTTTGAAATGTAACTATTCATTATTCTTAGCAAAAAAAAAAAAAGTATAGTTAATCTATTCATTAACGAACCATCTGGGGTGCTGACATCGCCCCATCCTTGCCTTTCTAACTACATTTGACACAGAGAGTGTGATCTAAAATGTAGCAATGCAGTGTGTACAGATAGAAAGAGGCATGAGCAGATATTTTATTAAACCCATAGAAGATGCAAGCAGCTACATATACATGATGGAACTCCGTTCAAGAGGTTTATGGTGCTGCATGTGAAGAGAAGCCAGAACCTGATGCCTGTTGAGAAGCATTACGGAAAATTACTAAATAGGCCTTATTATGAAAGATATGAAGGGTCTGTAACTACAGGCCAGGCAAAGGTGTAAATGGTTGTTCAAAAATAAATCTCATCTTTATTTTACCCCAACCAGCAAAACTAGTACTTAAGGATATGTTATACTTTAAGGTATCTCTGAAATTCAAAATAGTTGAGCATGTGTGCCTATGTATACTCATTATTTTACACTAAAAGTTGGAGAAATCATATCAAATGCATAATGGAGCTTAGACATAAATAAAATGAAAATGGGTGGAAAGTTATAGCCACTGGGAAATAGTAAAGCCTTCATGTTGTGTAATGAAAGGAGCTGTAAGCTGTTCTGGCTTTAGGCCTTTTACACATCATTAAAATCCACCATCTCAAGTCACTTTAAATTAGGCATCCAAGCACTTAAGTTCACATTTTCCTTGCATCAAGAGAAGACTTATAAATGCGAGGCCTCCTCCTCCTTCCCGTAAAGAGTGAAAATGCTGCAGTTGAGTCAAAGCAGAAAGCCAGGAGCCCAGAGCATGAAGGGACCTGGAAATGCTGAAAGTTGCAGAATGGAACTTCCATGGCTCTCCTCGCTCCTGTGTTTCTTAGCTGTATGGAGACTATCAACGGTTGAGGATGCGTAAAACTGTAATCTGTGACTAAACAAATCTCTTTGTGCCAGACTTGTGGACTCCAGAGGAGGAGAATTTTCCTAGGAGATTCTGAAGGGAGGCAGCCCAGTGTAGTTGGGGGAAAGTGCATTTCTTACAATGATTTATTCTGTGGAGACATTTGGAGCAAAGTTTTTCATTTAAATTCATGTGTCACATGTGTTATGTTTTGTTCTGCATTAAAGTATATCCACACCGCTTTCGAAGATGCATTATTATTTATGAGTATGGAAGAATTTAAAAACAAATTCTAGTAACCAAGATTATTTCCAGCATCTTTTCCATCTTTAAAAGTGTATAAATTTGTGGTGCAAAATATAGGTCAGTGGGAGATGAGAGGTGAAGAAGACAGGAGTGTCCTAAAACATCTGGGAACCTAGGATATAACACAAACATCTAACTGTGATTTCCAGAAAGAGAAAGAGAATAAATACAGAGGAAGAAACTGGAGTTAGCTCTTTACTGTTCATTTTGTTGTCCAGAATTTCAATACACATACAACACACACACACACACTGCATAGGATGTAATAAATTTCATGATTGCTAAAGATTTTAATACGCTGTCTCAAGACAATTCACTGAAGACACATCTCAAATTGGCTTGAACATGAACACTGTCACCTCCCAGACACCAACTGTAAGCCTGGCTGGGACCAGATAAATTCCTAAGACTGATCCCACCAAGGTAAATAAAATAATGCAGACTGCAGACACAAAAGTGAACACCATGGTGATTTTTTCCGCTGCTAATATTTTTCCTTGTACTCTCAGATGTTCATGTAGGTGGTACATATGCCCCCTTCAATAAATATGCGGAGAGTCAAGAGAGAATGGACCAACTATACACAGTGCTTTTACAGCTGGAGTCATCCAGTATGACAGCGAACTTCATGCCAAGAAGAAAATGGCATGCGGATTTGAAGTCACGGATAAGAAGGAAACCCTGTCTATCTTCAAAGATGGCAAGTGAACTTCAGTGACTTCATTCGACAGGTGCCGTTGACCTGAGAGTTTCCTGCTTTTAAGGTATGTGTGCATAATCAAATCTGTCCGCTTTGAAGTGGCATCATATGCATATGTTTAAATATGGTAGTATGGGAAGGAGGTTTTAAAAACGGCACTGGTATCGGGATTTAAAGGAGGGGGGAAGTCTCCTAACATCTAACTCATGGAGTAAATTCAAAACCTATTTTGAAAGAAAAGGGAGGATGTCCTCATGAGCAGGATTAGTGGGAAAACCTTTCTTGAATGAAGGATACTTAGAGCACGGGACCACCAGGTTATTGCTATAAACCTGCTTTTTTTCTTCTTGTAACCAAATGACATATCAGAAGCAAAGATGTTTCCTTTCACACCAATTCACTAATTCACAAGGGTGGGAGGTAAGCAGAGTGCTGGGAAAGAAGTTGAATGATAAAATCCCTACCGAGTAAGAAGAGACTTTTTGGAGATATGTAAGGCCTTTTTTATATATATTGGGAATAAAAAGAAATTCTTATCTAGAATTAAACTTTCTGGAAAATGATATTGATGCCACTTTTGATTTTTAGTACCATGAAAGCAAATGAGGGAATGCTGTAGATGCTACTGGTAGTAACTATTTCTAATATTTCTTGTTTTCAAAGTTAAGTGATAAAAAAAATGCCTTAATCTGACTACTTGCATTTGTCATTCTCAGGGTGTAATACGTAGTCCATAAATTCATAAATTGGCAACCTGTTAGTAAGTCTACCCAACTCCAAATGTGTAGATGTAGTGTGCTGTGTATGTGTGTGTGTATATTACTTCTTAATTAAGATGGAACGTATTTATGTCTTTTCTTCGTACAAAAATGGATGTGGTTGAGCAATCCGGGACTAGGTTAACTGGAGGTCAGCATCACTGTCCTCCTCCCAGGGCTTTCCACCTAAGCTCTATTTTGCTCTCCCTTTCACTGCCTGGCCTGTAGGTATCTTTAGATCTTACACAAGCGAAGCTGTGCTCACAGTGTGTTATTACATTCTGCAACTAGAAACTAACCAGCAATATTTAATACATAGGTTTTCTTTTTCAGTTCCAATTGTATGAAAGGAAAACTGACTAAACCAACATTAAGCTTTCCCTATTCAAGCCCAAGGGTAAAAAAAAAAAATCATATCATTGAAGATATCAGAAAGTAGTTGCTGCAGCTTAAGATTCTGTGCCCAAGAAAAGGATCTGGAGTCTACAATATTCAAAACTTAAAAATGAAGGAAAATGGGTCACTTAGTCAGGAGATAAGCTAATGTTTGCACTTCTCTCCAGGTAAGGGTGGGCATGGCTTACTTTGTAATAACTGCTGCTGGAATAGTTGCTTGACCAAATTTCTATTTTTTTAATTTTTTATTTAAAAGGTTTTTTATTTTTCATATTATATATCAACCACAGTTCCCCCTCCCTCCCCTTCTCCCATTCCTCCCTTTCCCTCAACCCCCATCCACTCTTCAAGAAGGGTAAGGCATCCCATTTGGGGTGTTAACAAAGTCTGGCACATCATTTTGAGGCAGGACCAAGTACCTCCCTCCTGATTCAAGGTTGAACAAGGTATCCTTCCACAGGGAATGGGCTCCAAAAAGCAAGTTCATGTACTAGGGATAAATCTTGGTCCCACTGCCACCAGGCCCACAGACTGCCTAAGCCACAGGCAGAACTGTCACCCATATTTAGAGGGCCTAGTTCAGTCCTATAGAGGTTCCCTCTCTATCAGTCAAGAGTCAATGAGCTCCCATTACCTCTGGTTAGCTGTTCTATGGGTTTCCCCATCATGATATTAATCCCTTTGCTTATATAATCTCTCTTCAACTGGACACCAAAACCTTGGCCCAGTGCCTAGCTGTGGATCTCCACATCTGCTTCCGGCAGTTACTGGATGAAGATTCTATGATAACTATTAGGATGGTCATCGATCTAATTACAGGAGAAGGCCGGTTCATGCACTATCTCTGCTGTTGCTAGGAGTCTTATCTGGAGTCATCCTTGTGGATTCCTGGGAGTTAGCATATCACCAGATTTCCCCCTACCACCATAATAGCTCCCTCTATCAATGTATCTCTTTCCTTGTTCTGCCTCTCTGCCCTTTCTGCAACTCAACCATTCTGTTCCCTCATGTTCTCCTCCTGTCTCCCTTTCTCCCATCCCTCCACTCCCATACTCCCCCCCACCCACCCACATCCCTGTGCTCCCAATTTACTTAGGAGATCTTATCTATTTCCCGTTTCTATTAATCTGTGTATCACCATGTGGCAGTGGCTTACTGGGTAAAATTCGTCATGTCTGTCTCTGGCAGCTCCACAGCATCTCTCTGACTCTGCTTTCTTCCTCCCAGAATGCAGTTCTGTCTTCCCCACCTACCTAAGCTCTGCCCTATCAGCAGGCTTAAAGCAGTTTCTTTATTAACCAATGGAAGCAACACAAGGACAGAAGAACCTCCTATACCACATTAGTGATAGTGGGGTATTGAAGTCTCACACTATTAATGTGTGGGGTTTGATGTTTGCTTTAAACTTTAGTAATGTTTCTTTTACAAATGTGGGTGCCCTTGTATTGGGGGCATAAATGTTCAGATTTGAGACTTCATCTTGATCAATTTTTCTTGTGATGAATATGAAATATCCTCAACTCTTGTTTAATTTTAGTTTGAAGTCTATTTTGTTAGACATTAGGATAGATATACCCACTTGTTTCTTAGGTCCATTTGATTAGAAAATTTTCTTCCAACCCTATACTCTGAGGTAATGTCTGTCTTTGAAGATGAGGTATGTTTCCTGTATGTAGCAGAAGGGTGGGTCCTGCTTTCATATCCATTTTGCATTCTTTTAGCCTGTGTCTTTTAATAGATGAGTTCAGTCCATTGATATTAAGGGATGCTAATGATCAGTGATTGTTAATTCCTGTTATTTTCTGGTTTTATTGTTGTTGTTGTTGTTGTTGTTGTTGTTGGTGGTGGTGGTGGTGGTGGTGGTAGTGTGTTTGTATTTTCCTTCTTTGGAATTTTTTTAGTGTGAGATCATTTATTGTGATTTTTGTAGATGTAGATTACTTCCTTGGGTTAGAGTTTTCCTTCTAGAATTCTCTGTAGTGCCAGATTTTTGGTTAGGTATTGTTAAATCTGGTTTTGCCATGAAATATCTTGTTTTATCCATCTAAGTTTATTGAAAACTGGGGTGAGTAGTCTGGGCTGGCATTTTGGTCTCTTAGTGTCTATAAGATGTCTGTCTAGAACCTTCTGGCCTTCAGAGTCTCCATTGAGAAGTTGGGTGTAATTCAGATAGGTCTGCCTTTATATGTTACCTGACCTTGTTCTTTTGCAGTTACTAATATTCTTTTTTTTTAAATATATAATTTCCTTTATTTTTTTCCATTGTACATATTTAATTTCTGTAAGTGAGATCCATAAGCAGGCATCACATTTGGAGCTTTAGGAGTTTATTATTATTATTATTATTATTTTTTTGACCCATCTTTTTTATTTTTTATTTTATTTTTTTTCTTTTTCTTTTTTTTTAAATTTATTT
>NW_026067946.1:6897644-6900475 GCF_014885135.2 Alexandromys fortis
CCTTGGCTTCTCATCAGTCCTCATTGTTCGCCATGATCAGAGAGTCCGGTTTTATCCCATGCTTTTTCAGTCACAGTCCAGCTGGCCTTGGTGAGCTCCCAATAGATTAGCCCCACTGTCTCAGTGGTTGGGTGCACCCTCGTGGTCCTGACATCCTTGCTCGTGTTCTCCCTCCATCTGCTCCTCATTGGGACCTTGGGAGCTCAGTCCAGTGCTCCAGTGTGGGTCTCTGTCTCTATCTCCATCCATCACCAGATGAAGGTTCTATGGTGATATGGAAGATATTCATCAGTATTGCTGTAGGATAGGGTCATTTCAGGTTCCCTATCCTCAGCTTCCCAAGGGACTAACTGGGGACATCGCCTTGGGCTCCTGGGAGCCACTCTAGGTTCAAGTCTCTTGCCAACCCTAAGGTGGCTCCCTTAACTAAGATATGTGCTTCCCTGATCGCCTATCTAACCTTCCTTTATCCCAATCTTCCTGTTTCCCCAAGTTCCCCCAATCCTCCCCTTCCCACTTTTCTCTCCCCATCCCCCCTTATCCCCAACCCACCCCAGCCCCAAGATCTCAATTTTCTACCCGGCAATTTTGTCTACTTCCCATAGCCATGAGGATAACTATATGTTTTTCCTTGGGTTCACCTTCTTATTTAGCTTCTTTAGGTTCACCAGGTAAGTTACTAATATTCTTTATTTTTTCTGTATGTTTAATGTTTTGATTATTATGTGGCAAAGGGACTTTATTTATTTATTTATTTATTTATTTATTTATTTATTTATTGGTCCAGTCTGTTTTTTCTCTAAGCTTCTTGTACTTTCAAAGGCATGTCTTTCTTTAGGTTGGGAAAGTTTTTCTCTATAATTTTGTTGAATATATTTTCTGTGTCTTTGAGGGGGAGTTCTCTGTTTTCTATCCCTAATATTCATAGGTTTGTTTTCCCAGATTTTCTGGGTGTTTTGTGTTAAGAATTTGTTGGATTTGAATTTTATTTGATTGACAAATCTATTTCCTCCATTGTGTCTTCAATGCCTGAAATTCTGTCTTTTATCTCTTGTATTCTGTTGATTGTACTTACATTTGTGGTTCCTATTCATTTATCACGATTTTCCATTTCCAGAATTCCCTCGGTTTGTGTTTTCCTTATTGCCTCTATTTGAATTTTCAAGTCTTGAACTGTTTCTTTTATCTCTTTGATTGTTTTTTTTTTTCTTAGCTTTCCTGGCTTTCTTTAAGGGATCTATTGATTTCTTCCAATTTTTTATTTGTCTTTTCCTCCATTTCATTAAGGGAAATTTTCATTTCCTCATTAATGGTCTCTACCATCTTCAATACACTATTATTTAAAGTCATTTTCTTCTGCTTCATTTGTGTTGGAAATTTCTTGCTGTTGTAGAACTACTAAGGTTCTGTTGGTGCCATATTGCTTTTTATTTTGTTGAATGCATTCTTACATTACCTCCTACCCATCTGGGTTTGAGGTAATTATAAGTACAGGCATGGATTCTTCCTCCAATTGGTGCACGTTTTGTCTTTGCCTCAGGGGACCTCTTTTCCTCCAATCAGTGCAGGTGGAGCCTGTGTCTCCAGGTGGCCCCTGATGGAACTGGGACTGGGGAGAGTAGCCTGACTATGGTGGTCTTTCCTGATAACTGGCCATTGAGGCTTTTCCTTTAATTGGTGTAGGTAGGAGCTGTGCTTCCAGGGCCCTGTAATGCTACTCTTCCTCCAGTTGGTGCAGGTGGGGGAGGTTAGGCCTCTGGGGCCCACTGTTGCAGCTGCGGATGGTGATGAAGCATCCTGGCCAAGGGAGACTTGCCTGCTGATTGACTGCTGGGGCTGGGATAGGTGCGGGAGCTAGAAATTTATTTTTACTAGTTGAATTCAGGTTTCATCGAACTCTAAAACACTGAACAGTTAGTTAGTAGCTTCTTGTGTGAAAATAAGATTCTGATAATGAGCAAAGTCTGTGCAAAGAAGGCGGAAGGCACTATCTGTAAAATGGGCATCCTGCATAGGGAGGGTGCCTGGCTTCTCCTAGGTGACACAACTGATCCACGTACCCCACAGGCATTAAGATTGTGAATTTTCCACTAAGAACTCCTACTTAGAACAAAATCGTGCCCTGTTGATGGATACGCAAGGCCTGCCGTGCTCACTCCAAATCTAACTAGATGCCAACAGCAAATGGAGAACAGGTTTCTGCATCTCACATAGAAACTTCTGAGGTCATTCATGAGAACTCCATCATAAAAACAAATCACTCAGCAGGGCTGCCAGGGGGCAGTAAAAACTTCACTGGCTCTATATATTCTGTCTTGGAACATTGTGGGCAGCTTTCCATAAGGAAGGGGTAATAGGACAGGTGTGGCAAGACCAAGAGCTAGAAACTGCCTGGGAAACGCTGGCCAGGGCTGACAAGGTGGTGCCTCACCATCACAGGCCAAATGCCCCAATTAGGCACTAAGAAAGAACCAGCTGAGCAAACACATTGCTAAGACAGCTCCCCTGGGAAGACGTAAATACAAATTGATGCAATGTCCTGAGCATTTGGATACCCTGGCAACAGGCATTCCTGGGAGAAACGAGGTTTGCAGTTTGTATGTGGAATGTCAATGCTATTATGTTATGCCAAAGACTCCAGAGGATTGTTGAGTCTCCTATAGCAGAGGCCGGAATCACTGATGGGAGTATTGAAGACAGGCAGGTGACCTCATTAGACCCAGTCACAAATCCTACAGGGCAGGCATGCTTCCCACCTCTGCATTCATTGCAGACAATACAAAAAAAAAAAAAAAAAAAAAAAAAAAAAAAAAAAAAAAAAAAAATGGGAA
>NW_026067946.1:6900844-6929927 GCF_014885135.2 Alexandromys fortis
ATTCAATTTTTCTCATAGGTACTAAATTGTTGGAGAATTTTTTCTTCTTACTTAGAATGTCTACAATTAGATTGGCCAGGATTAAATATCTACAGGAGCGGTGTAAAGTTTCCTAGTGTTTTACAAGCAATGTTTAGTCTTCTTTAGAACAGTCTCAAAGAGTATGCGCAGTGAGTTTCTCACCAGGGACCAAAGAGGAAATTCTGAATTACCACAAGAAAGAATATTCTTACAAAGTGCTTGGGTGGTGAACAGGGGAAAAAAGTCAGCCACCTACCCACTTTGTTGGCTTGATTCATGGTAAATTCTGCCAACACTGACTTGAACTCAGCTGTGACAATAATCTCCCATGTTCTAGTTATGATTAACTATGATGAACCCTGGTAAAGTGTGGGAGTTTAAGATGAAGGATCTTGAGATCCAGCAGTTTAGAGTTGGATAGACAGGGAGACCAGCTATTCTAGAATAGCTTCACAAGTGGGCCATCTCAGAAAAATGGGAATGAATCAAATTTTTTAGATACCTCCCTTCCTCAACTCTTTCACAGTCTGAAAGTTATTGTTTTCTTATGTCCAAAAACCCACATGGTTTCAGGATAAGCCCATTTTGTCTTACTCAGTCCTAGAAGTGAAGAGATTTAGCTGTATACTATTTATGAACATCCAAAACTGATTTGTATTATTGACGCTCACCTTTTTCATAGAAATGCCTGGTCCTTAGACCACCTTCGGCTGAGCATTTAACTCTTCGCTTACAGGTCATTGATAATTTATCAGTGACAATATTTATCTAGTAAATTTCATGAGATTTTAATTGTGACCTTAACTTAGGGGAAAAAATGCAGTTCTCTGCTAGAGCACAGTACCTAAATCAAGGAACTCTACGTACTTGTCCACGTGGGGTCACTCAAGACGATGTCTTAAAGCAAACTGACGAATTAGCAAGCAAACCCCAAAATGTGAAATACACCTCCCCACTATTTTTATGAGCCTATCTATTTCTTGCTCTCAGAATTCTCCTTTCTTTTTCTACTTATATTCTGTATCATGTCAATCCATTAGGCATCAATAAATAAGGAAAATAAAGAAGATCAACCTAATTGCATAATTTCCTCAGTGCAAAGAGAGAAATAAAAAGTGGATGTGCACCCCTGCGGTGCTGTACACACTGCACCTGCTCAGGGCACGTGGATCGCTCAGGGTTCTCATGTAGATACTTAATATAATTACATTGGGAAAATATTTGGACAAAGCAGAGTACTGGTTTCCAGAGAGTTTATGGCTTTTTTTTTATATGAAAATAGATGGCGTCATAAGACTTCAAGCATTAGTGTTGTATAGGATAACTGATGTCAATCAAGATTCCTTCTTCATATGACAATTGTTATGGTTAATAAAATATTGCATTCAGAAATGTTGATATGTACTTCCATATTTTGACTGTCATGGTGATTATTCAGTAAATGGGAAATAGTGAAAATGTGGGCTAGAAAATCAAATAAACCTAAGTTTGGCTATTTGCCAGCTATGCAACCAACCTTCTTTAGTGTGCTGAGTCCCTCCTCCTCCTCACCCTGCAAAAGGCAATTCCAAATGGGTGGAAGACCTTTTCAACAGATATGAAACCCTGAAACTGTGTAAGGAAATAGTAGGGAGAACAGTTGAACATATAGGCACAGGAAGGGACTTCCTGAACAGGATGTAACCACTCCAATGAAAGGCCAACTCATGGGACCTCGTGATATTAAAAAAGATTCTGTGCATCAAAGGGAGACGCTACTGAGGGAAGAGATAGCATAAAGAAATGGAGAAAATCTGCACCAGCTATACATCTGACACAAGATTAATATCTAATTAATCAAGCAATAACAACAACAACAAACCCTGGGCATCATGGAAACCAGCAACCCAATCAACAAAAGGGCTAACAAAATGAACAAACCATTTTCCAAAGAGGAATTATAAATAGCCAATAAACATATGAAAGATGCTCAATCCTACCAGTCACTGAGAAAATGGAAAACAAATTCCACTGAGACGCCATTTCACTCCTGTTTAAGAAAGAAAGAAAGAAAGAAAGAAAGAAAGAAAGAAAGAAAGAAAGAAAGAAAGAAAGAAAGAAATTCAAACATTAAGAAATCAAAGAACAAACGCTTCAAGGATGCAGAAGTGGGCATCCTTAGACACTACTGGTGAGAATGTAGAGTAGTCCACCTTTCATGGAAACTAGTATGGAAGTTTCTCAGCAACCTAGAAATAGAACAACCATGTGATCCAACTATACTACTCCATATTTAGCCAAAGGATTCCAAGTAAACAAAGCATAAAATCTCTATACTAATGCTCACTACATCAGTATTCATAGTAGATAAAATATGGAACCAGCCTAGGTTTTCAACAATAGAGAAATTGATAAGAAATGTAGTATGGAATTATTTTAATCCATAAAGAAGTTATGTAACTTGTAGGAAAATGAATGCAAATGGAGACAATCATATCAAGCAAATAAAGCCAGTCTCTGAAAGGCAAATGCGTATTTTCTCTCATTTGTGGTTCCTAGGCTTTTAAACAATCAGATGAAATCATAATACAGTACACATTAAATTAAAATAGAAATGAAGTTTTCCAGGAAAACATGAGGTACTAATGGGTGGGGAGAGGGGAAAGAAAAGAGGCTTGGGAAACACAGCTGTAGAGGATATTTTTAATGTATAATATATACCTATGAGAAATTTATTTTTTGAGGTTTCTATTTATTCCTACTACCTGAGTCCTATATTCTTATCAACACAGTAAAATAATCCCTGCTTTTTGCTTGGTGATTCCTCACCTAGCTAAAAATGATAGGGAAACATTGTTCTTCTAATTTACATATAGGAAAATATTGTTATTCTAATTTACACTGATTTCTAGAAAGCTTAATATTGGAAAATGAATGAATATTAATTAATAAAAAAGTACATTGTAGCTACTTTCCAGTTATATATAAATGAGTAACATAATAATACTAAAAAGGGACGTAAAAATTTTAAAATGGGAAGAAGTACATCAAGTTATAAGAAATAAGTTTGTAACATCAACCTCTACCTGGGGAATAACACATTCAAATCCACTGCACAAAAGAAATTTTCTCATGGGGTCTGAGAGCTGCACTAATCAATAGGTGAAAAGATACTAATTTAGGGGTCAGTGTGATGCTGTTAATTTAGTAATAGATTCACCCCTGGGGCCTTTGAGCTCCTGAACAGCAGGATTTGGGCCAGATTTATAGTACCAAGCAGGCATTTCCTCCTGCAGAGTGGGTCTTAAATCCAATCAGACAGCAGTTGGTTACCTCCATATCATTCATCTCACTATTGAACCCTTGGGACTATTTCATGATGCTGGTGATTGCTATAGTTTACAGCTGGGTAGAACTATCGACGACTGTTTTCCTCAACAGCCCATGAAGCACCTCCAGGCATTATGAATTACCACCTTGAGTTTTTCATGTCCTATTACCAAAGTGTGTGGTGTTTTCAGCAATGGTGCTTTTTCAATTGAGTCCTGGTGTGCCACCAAAACCAGCAGCAGTAGATTGTACTGAGGGTCTCCTGGGGACCCCTAGCCAGAATCAAAGGGCTGTATCCCACACTGGCACTGGGCTTTGTGTTGGCTTCTGGGGAAAAAAAAACATTATCCTCTATGTAGGGTAACTCCAGTTAAAGCCTTTTTATGAATGCACTGGATATGTGTGTTTCAGCCCTATGAAATAGTCGGTCTTTTTCAAACATTCCTAGTGTTGCCGTTCCCTAATGCTTCCTGCACTCTACCCTCACATCCCTCTCCACACTAAACTCACACATGACTACTGTCCCTTCCCCATCGTATAGCTTGTGTTATATTATCCTGCTTTCCTTAATATCTTTCTTCTCTTGCCCACAATTGTCCTTTTCCAGTTTTTCCCCCTTAATTCTACAGGTATTCCAAGTTAAAGACACAGCTAAAGATTTGGCACTGAGATCCACATATGAGTCAGAATATGGACCATTTCTCTGTCTGGGTCTGGGTTACCTCACTTGGTATAATGTTCTCTGATTCCATCCACTTAACCTGCAAATTTCATTATTTCATTCTCCATGATATTTTATATAGGTAACACATTTTCATTTTGCGTTTATCAAATGATGGATATCTAGACCATTCCCATTCCCTAGCTATTGCGAGTACAGTAGCCATGAATAGAAATGATCACTGTCTCTGTAGCAGGAAACAGAGTTCTTCCCATATATGTTCGGAAGTAGCATAACTGAGTCACACTGTAGATCTGTTTCTAGGTTTATGAAAAACCACCATGCTATATCCATAATGGATGCAACAATTTGCATTCCCATCAGTGGGCATGAGGGCTCCCTATTCCCCACAACTTTGATGTCTTTTGTTTTGTTTATAAAAACCTCATTATTTATCTTTTACTCATAAAGACTTATTTTTCACTGGGCTCAGATATAGAAGCTCTATGAGGGGAGCCTATATCTTCTGGTGACCTGTTCCTGGTGTTTTCTTTGGCTTCTTTCATTCTCTTGACCAAAATTTCAGTGTATTCTCAACCTCCTTTTTTTCCTTTAGTGAACAATTTCTTTTTTCTCTTCCTTTTCTCTTTCTCTTCCTTCTTCTCTTATCCTTCTTCTTCGCCCTCTTCTTTCCCTCACTTCCTCTTTATTCTCCTTCTTCTCTGAACAGTAACCAAGTTGAGAATACCCAGATGGTGATCTACAGTGAATCCCAGAACAAACATTCTCCTTGGTCTGTAACTAGTAAATTGCAAATGTAGTTTTGATTTGCATTTTCTTGATGGCTATGAATGGTGAACACTTGTAATACTATTTCTTATGCTTTGGTATTTTTTTATTCTGAAAATGTCCTCTTTAGTTCCATAGCCCACCATTAGATTCATTTGTGTTTTCTTGATGTTTAGTTTTGAATTCTTTGTATATTGTGGACACTAATATTCTATTAGAGGTACAGCTGTCAAAGACTTTCTTCTCGTTTTTGCACTGCTTCTTTAGTCAATGAACAGTTTCCTTTGTAGTACAAAAGGATTTTCATTTCATAAAATTCTACTTGTTGATTAGTAGTCTTATTTTCTGGGTAACCAGGGTCCTATATCAGAAAGTCCTCACCAGAGCCTATACCCTGAGTTAGAGTGCATACTCTATCTTTTAGAGGTTTCAGTTCTAGTGTTAAGATTTTTTTTTGTTCAATTGGTGTTGGTTTATATACAGAGAAGGATCATGATTAATTCTTTTATGTATACATATCCAGTTTTGCTAATGCCATTTGTTAATGATGCTGTCTTTTCTCTAATGCATATTTTGGAATCTTTGTCTTAAAAAAATAAAGTAAGTGTAACTGTAAGAATTTATATCTAGACCCTAAATTTATTTGACTGATGAATGTGTCTTGTTGTGTACCAGTACCATGCTGTTTCTACATTTGTGGCTCTGTGGTATATCATGAAATCAGGAGTGATGATACTTCCTACAGAGTTTTATTGTTCAGGATTGTTTTGACTATCTTGGGTCCATTGTGCTTCCATAGTGTAAAGCATAAGTGTCAGTAAAGTACTCAAGACACAGATCAAACATCTCTATCACACACACACACACACACACACACACACATGCACACGCATACACACACAAGCACACAACTACACATATGTAGTAGGAAGGGCCTTTTGTGGGTTCAGGCTGCTCAGCCCCGAAATAATCAGACAGAAACTATATTATTCAAACTATATTATTCAAAACACTGCCTGGCCCATTAGCTCTAGCTTCTTATTGGCTAACACTTATATCTTGATTTAATCCATTTCTAGGAATCTGTGTATTGCCATATGGTTGTGGCTTTTCAGGTAAAGTTCCATCTGGCTCTGGCAGGGTTACATGGCTTCTCTCTGACTCCACTCTTCTTCTTCCCAGCATTCAGCTTAGTTTTCTCCACTTAGCTCTGTTCCGCTATAGCTCTACTATAGGACCAAAGCAGTTCCTTAATTTAACAATAGTAATGACGGCATACAGAGGGAAATCCCCCATCATAACCATACATATATATACACACACACGCAAACACATACACACATACACATACACACAGATACACACACATGCAGACACATACACATATATACACATGCATATACACACATACACACATGCACATACACACACCACTCAGAGTCCAATACAGAAGATGAGATAGATTTTCAGAGCCAGAGTTAGAGGGGACAGAAATGGAACAATGTCTTCTAGGCACAAGGAGATGGCTGTACTCATGAACTCATAGCATTTGACTTGCAGAAGATCAATCTGGTCTACATTCTAGCATGGAAGAGGAAAGGGTGCACAGCCCCACTCCTGAGGGGTTATTGAAGTTAAGGGTGTGACCCCTGGTAGATTGAATGGCTCACATCCATGAGTGCATGGGTGATACGAATTGGACTTAGTGGGTTATTTAAAATAATAATAAAAAGAATTCATGAAATTGATGGGGCCTGGGAGGTGGGTTGGATCTGGGAAGAGTTAGAGAAGGAGCAGAATGAATATGATCAAAATTCACTGTATGTATTTCTTAAAGAATTAATAATGTTTTATTTGAAATGACATTCAATTCCAATGATCATACTCTAAGAAATATTA
The DNA here is from genome assembly GCF_014885135.2 of Alexandromys fortis. Taxonomy (NCBI): domain Eukaryota; kingdom Metazoa; phylum Chordata; class Mammalia; order Rodentia; family Cricetidae; genus Alexandromys; species Alexandromys fortis. Next base: position 6,907,524 of record NW_026067946.1, read on the forward strand.
CAGCAACACTGGGATTACGTATAACCAGAAGGCTTAAAGTTTTAAAATTCACTTTAAGAAATAGATTTTTTACACATAAACATCTTCTCAAACATAACACATATGCTTTCTGTTTCTTTCCTTTCTTTTGGAAAAATACTTGGTATGCGCTGAAACCAATACTCATTTAGTCTAACCTTTTCCATATTTTACGTATTAGGCTAGAATAAATTTAATATTTGGTTCAACTGTGGTGGAGGAGCTTGTTAACCTTCAAAAGGCTAAATGTTATATTACCACTGAACTGAAGGAGATACTTGGAAGAGATCCTGTGCACCCAAATCTCTATGAGCAGATGAATGGATAAATAATAATGTGAAATTATATTGAATTGACATTTATTTTATATAACAAAGCCATACACAGCAATGAGGATTTGAGACATGTTAAATACGGATAATGTTTAAAAATATCATGCTAAGTGAAGTAAACAAGATCAATTCATGGATAAATCTAAATGATTATATTTAGAAAACTTTTATAGTAATGAAAGTTAGATTCAAGATCATCAGATGCTGAAGGTGGAAAAAGAGTAGAGTTCTTGCTTAATGACTACAGAACTTCTGTATAGATGTGGAAAACATCTAGAAAATAGTCACTAACTATGCTTTCACTGATTGTGAATGTAATTAATGTTACTAAATTATATACATTAAAATGGTTAGGATTGGGAACAGGGTTTAGCAGTTAAGAAAACTTATTGACCTTTCAGACAATTATAATTCAGTTCACAGCACCTACATCAGAGGGTTCACTATTGCCTGGAAATCCAGTACTAGGATATCTGCTTAGTCTTCTAACCTCAACAGATACTGACAAAACAGAAGTAGCATACACACACATACACACACACACACATACATGCACACACAAATGCATAAATATGTATTTAAAAATAAATCTTACTTTGTAAAAAAAAAGTCAAAATTAGTGCTCAGTATAGAGTACATTTATGCCCCCAATCCTGAATTTATCTTCAGCATCAAGTAATGTATGTTTGGGGTGAAAGGTCTTCAAAAGGGTAAGTTTCAGGTTATCTGTATTTTAGTACAACTTTAAAAACATAATAAAAATATACTGTAAATGGAAAAATTTAAACCATGTAAATTAGATCTCAATAGTTATTTTAAAATTAAAAACACCTTTTATTTCTCAAAATGTGCATCTAAATTAATTTTAGATACCATTTCATAATTTTAAAATGAGATGGATGTTTGTGGAATCTGGTAGAATGCATACTCACTAATGCTGAAGTCCTATTAAAACAATTTTTCCTGTGTGATTTATAAACACAATGATCATCAGAAATTAATAGATTACATCTGCAGAAAAAATACAAATTTCTTAATGTTAACTGGGCAGAAGGACCCTTTAGTAGAATGGCATCTACACTCCAGACTTTTATAAACATTAGCAATCAACAGACGTGGTTCTGGTGAGTTATAGGATCGCACAATTAAAGGGGATTTCAAGGGACAGCACTCCTGACCACTGGAGGGGAGTGTCAATTCTCTTTACACCTTCAGTGAGGTTGATTCCATCCCTGGAGACTTCCCAACCCTAACCCAGAGAGCGGTTGGACCTCTATTGCCAATATCCTTCTGTGGTACCTATATTCAACTTAAAGAGAATTAGGTTTTAAATTTGATAAATTCTCTTTTTTAATCCTGGTTTTGGTGAGTTAAATATTCAGCCCTGTTTTGGTTCTTGTTATTGTTTTTCACCAGTTCTAGTAGATTTGAGGAGCAAAATTGTGTTATTCAGACACTTGAGGAAAATGGAAAGAGAACACAAGAATCTCCACTTATTTTTTCCAGTGTGCTTTCAACTTTGTTTGCATGACAAATCAGCTCTTTCCTAGTGACAACTAGTTGAATGGAAATAGTGATAACTACATGTTTTTCTTCCCATATCTCAAATTTAATCTTAAACAAGAACTTGTATGTATCTTTTTTTTTAGTGTAGTCTGTGCTTAGAGGGAAATGAACAAACTGATGTGTGTGTGTATATATTGTTTCAATAGGACTTCAGCATTAGTATAAAAATTTCTCTTATTGTATGCATTCTACCAGATTCCACAAACATCCATCTCATTTTAAAATATGTGTAGGGATAAGTCCCACCCCTTAGGGGGCGTGTTCGCCTCAGGCTAAAGTTTGCCTATAAATTTGGTGAGCATGCTCCCAGCCCTTGCTTCTGCTTTCCTGGTCTCCGCGGGAATGGTGGTTCTGTAAGTCTATTCCTCCATTAAAACTGTCTATATTTTGACAATCTGTGTGCATTCGCTTACGCCGTTACAAATATGAAATGGTATCTAAAATTAATTTAGGTGCACATTTTGAAAAATAAAAGGTGGATATATATATATATATATATATATATATATTCAATTCTGAAGGCACCTGAATGTCTGATCTTCATCTTCAGATAGTATTCATTATTCCTGGACAGGCAGAGGACTTCTCTGTGTCTCTAATCTTGGGCGTTCAAGTCACCTGCAGCAACCAGTAAAAAGGAAAGCACTGAGCTTCCCTTTATTTCCACCTAGATGCGCATGTGTAAGTGTTTCCTCTTAGAAAATCCCACTTGTTACAGCTAGGAAACAAAATTGCAATGAATGACTTTATTCAAAGACAAACAGATCTGGTTGCTGTTGATAACCAAGATGTTCATCTTCCCATGGCACACCAGCCATGGAGGGAGGTTTCCTTGTGTCAATTTATGAGCATTTATGATCTCGTCAATATTCAGCAGGATTCCCAAGCTCAGTGACTATGAGCTGTCATACTGCACTGACTTAAATGTATTTTTCATAGTTTTACTGTCAATAATGCATCATTCTCATCAGCCACAGTTTTTGTGGAATTGGATCTGTATGTGTTTCTCCTAAGCACAATGACTGTTAACTATTAATACAATTAGATCCAGCTAAAGGCTGCTACTGATGACCTGGCAGCAAGACTGAGTCCTCCTGCTGTATTTTGGAACTTCAGTTTCAGTTGCTTGGCTATGAAGGGTCTACTTGGGAACAGATGATGATCAGAGTCTATCTGAAACACACTGGAGCATGGTTTCTCCTTTGTCAAAGGAATTCTAAGTGTGTGTTGAGATAGGTCTCCTGGCACTTAATCAGTAATTAAGAAAATGCCCTACAGGCTTGCCTACATCCTGATCTTATAGACTCTATATAATATAGAGGAATTTTCTAAGTTGAGGCTTCCTTCACTTAGATAACTCACCTTTGTGTCAAAAGCTGACTTAAAAAAAGGTCACCTAGAAGAGTCCCCTTCTTTACTTTGTTCATTTCCTATTTCTCATATGTCCTAAATTAATTTATACTTCATTGTTGTGGCTATCTGAATACTAATGGGACCCATAGACATTAGTATTAATATTTGAATGCTTGTTCGGCAGTTTGTAGAACTCTTTGGGAAGGAGTCGGAGGTATGTCAGGGGGTTGGGCTTTGATGTTACCAAAGCCCTTCCACTCCCAGTTAGCTCTCTGCCTTCTGTTTGCGGATCGTATGTAAATTTTCATCCATTACTCCAACATCATGCTTGCCTATCTGAAGCTGTGTATGCCACCATCGTGGTCAGGGACTCAACTTCTGAAACCGTAAACAATTCCCTAGTTAAATGGTTTATTTTATAAGTTGATTTCATCACAACATCTCTTCATAACAATAAAAAAGTAACTAAGACAATTGTATACTCCATAATATTTAGCTAGTTTGTCTTGTGGTAATTTGTGGTGGTCTAGTAGACGTTACTCAGTTCTAAGTGTTTTTCTATATTTTGCTTGGTTTGGTCTGTTACTGTTAGAGTATTCTGATTTTTCATCTTGGAATAGTACTGAGAATTATGTCCCAAAGAATACTCGTCACTAAAAATATCTCGAAATTAAATTTTAAGAGACACCCAAGCAACAGGTATGCAAATTGTGACTCAGAATCACAGAAAAAAAAAGGCAATAGAACACCTCCAGAAGATAATAGTTTTTCAAATACTGAATTCATTTCAAAGACACTAAAATTTATAAAATCCTGATTCAATAATTGAAGATTTACTTGTGAAAGTGAACAATGACTTCAGTAAGAAATCATACAAGTTTATGAATGGACAACAAAAATACAAACCAGGACTTAGAGAGAAAGATGAACAAAAGAGATGATAAAACAATAAGGATGGGTTAGAAACATAGATAGCAACAAAGAAGGCATATTTCTACAAACTAAGTGTTTGGGGAAGGGAAAACTAAACAAATGAAAGAAATAAAACAGTGCAAAGTATCAGAGAGTAGTGCAAGTAACGAAAAGACTACTATGGCCAAAGTCAATGAGATGCCACCTTCAAAGACATGGAATAAGCCAGGCACGGTGACACACACTTTTAATCCAAACAGAAGGCAGAGGAAGGCAGATCTCTGTGAATCTGAGATCAGCTTAGTCTACATGGTGATTTTGGAGAGCCCAGGACTATGTAGAGAAACCCTGTCCAAAAAAATATAGTGAACTAATATTTAAAAACTTAAAGCACACACAAACACACACACACACACACACACACACACACACACAGTCAAAAAGAGTCGTACACAGGAATGAGCCAGATTGACATTTTCTCTGTTGGTCCTGTAGTCATTGTCATGGAGGTTCCCAGCCACCTGTGTTCTTTGCTGTCTACTCCCACATCAGTGACTGAAGCCTCCTTTCCTACTGGAAATGTGGAAATGAGCCTAGAGAATTGGATTGTCTATTTACATGCAAATTTTACCATAAAAGGGGATATGTCTCCAAATAACAAAGAAAATAAAAGGAAATTACTCAGACTTGGTAGCTCTAATAAAATGAAAAGGTTAAACATGAGACCTTCTTTATTGAGAATCAAATTATTCATCCAATTAAGGAGTGAAGATCATTTTCAAACTTAGGATAGATTGTAAATGAAATATTTCACTTCTATGGCAAAAACAGTCCCCTATGAAATTAAAATTTCTTGTGAAAAATCCATGATGACTGTATGTTTATAAAGTTAAATCACATGACATCATCTAAGCTTCACTTGTTATTTTTAAAACTGCCAAATCTACCATATTGGGCTCTAGGCCCATTCATTAAAATTAAAGTGTTATAAGTTATTGGATATTGCTATGGACCATGTGCTGTCCCATTCTTGATATTAAATTTTACCAAGGTTTATTATTTTTGCATCATTTTACATTTTGTCTTAGTCCTTCTTGCTTTTTAGAGCTAGAAAACATCATTTTGAGTGAGGTAACTCAGACCCAGAAAGACAATTATCACACAAACTCACTCACAGGTGTTTTTTAAACATAAAGCAAAGAAAACCAACCCACAAATCCTAGAGAACCTAGATAACAAGGAGGACACTAAGAGAGACATACATAGATCTAATCTTTATGGGAAGTAGAAAAAGACAAGATTTCCTGAGTAAATTGGGAGCATGGGGACCTTGGGAGAAGAATGAAGGGTTGAGGGAGGGAGGCAGGGAGGGGAGCAGAGAAAAATGTAGAGCTCAATAAAAGTCAATTAAAATAAAGATTGTATGACAACGATACCAGTTCATGGAGGAGAGACAACTGCATATGGCACTCTTTATCACTACCTTTCTGTACTTTCTAATGAAGATTTTATACTTATTCTAAACAGCCCACTCTATCTATCTAATGGATCTTCAAACATTTTTAAGCAGTGGTTTTGTGCATAAGCCCAGGGAGACTAAAACTATTTGCACCTATGCCGAGGACCTACCCACATCTGGTACTGGCACAGCATAGTTCAGCACTGGAGTTCTCATTCCAGTTTACTCTTTTTGTGGTACTATGAGCATGAAGACCCACTGGGAAGCACACTTAATTTCTCTCAGAGCTTTATTTAATTTCACAGGTATGCTAGATTGTATTCTTAAACTAATCCATTTCTTAAACTTTCTCCCGAATAGATCTCTGGACATAATTGGATACAAAATGTCATCTGAGAAACCATTATCTAGAGAAAGCCAGGGCAAGATACAATGTGATTAGAAGCAAGAAACTTCAAATTAGAGACTATAAAAATTAGAGTTCACAAAGATTTCCTTTGCTTTTTCTAAGTGTTTATTCTTTCATGAGTAAAAATTTCTAAATACTCTAAAAATGTCTGTCATTACTTAGATGACCCAGATGTTACTAAGTTTCTCAAAAGAAATAATTTTCATTAAACAAAAGCTTTTTGGGAAAGTGATTAAGGAAGAAAGAAAGGAAAGGAGAAGGAGAGGGCTAGGGAAAGTAGGAGAGGGAAGACCAAGGTATGAAGAAAGCAGGGAGAGAATATAGGTAGGGTTACAAAGAACGTACAAAGGTGTTGGTATAATAATAGAGTAGAAAATTCATAGTCTTTAAGCTGATATTGTCTCAACTCATAAGGAATAATAAAATCTGCTCTTCCAGGATTACAAGTTCAGAAATACTAGACAGTTGACAGACTTTAATATAGTGTGTTACAATTTTTACTTTTCTTCAAGAGTAAAAGCTGGGGTTCTCACTCACCAGAATCTTTATATTTTTGTCTCCTAATATAGAGGTCCGCAAGAGACAAATATTTAAATGCAAAAAAGAGTGGAATGGCTTTATTAAGAAGATGAATTTCTATGAAAATATAGAAAATATAGTTTTGGGTTTTTTTTAAAAAATACAAAGATTTTAGCAGTTTGAAATTTTCAAAAGATTTTCCCAACTCCAACTTGCAAAACATTATGAAACAAAACTTATGGAGCTTATTCAGAATAATTTATCTTTCTATTTCTTTGTTTTTAATTTTTATTTATTTATTTATTAAAGATTTCTATCTCTTCTCCACCGCCGCCTCCCCCTTCCCTCCCCCNGGGTTCTCTGCCCTGTGGGAAGTCCAAGGACCACCCACCTCCACCCAGGTCTAGTAAGGTGAGCATCCAAACTGCCTAGGCTCCCACAAAGCCAATACGTGCAGTAGGATCAAAAACCCACTGCCATTGTTCTTGAGGTCTCAGTAGTCCTCATTGTCTGCTATGTTCAGCGAGAAAATCTCAAGGTCCAAATCAGGAGCACCAGGAGAGAGAGCACGAGCAAGGAACTCAGGACCGCGAGGGGTGCACCCACACACGGAGACAATGGGGATGTTCTATCGGGAACTCACCAAGGCCAGCTGGCCTGGGTCTGAAAAAGCCTGGGTTATCTTTCTATTTCTGCTATGGTTTAAACAAACTCTGCTCCCTCCCATCACCTCTGAATTGATTTCTCTCACTTTAATAAGAATACACCTGATGAAGGACCAGATGTCTTGTCCCTGGGTGGTTGGTTATTTTTACATGAATATTATATTACAGAAAAAGATTAAATTTGCTAATGCAATTTTATTTAAGTTAGGCAAAACTTTGATCTTGTCTTTTTCATATCTTGTAAAGAAAGCATTGTATTTCATACACTAAACCAAGGTGTATTTCATTTCCAAAAGCAGCTGGAAATTTAGAGAAAAATAATTTGGCATCAAACACAGAAATTACCAGACTATGAACTTTGAGAAGGCTCCAGACTGTTCCCAATCTCAAGATCATAATACAAGACACGGTTTGCAGATATGACCTTCCCAGAGAGTAGGGTGGGGTGAGATTGTCATGGAAAATGTTAATAGTACTGTATTAAAATTATAATTGAGCTAAAGGTTTTGGCTTGCTGCTAGTCAGGAAATCCCACTTTCTCTCCATAAGGAAATGAGAACATTTTACCTTACTGACCTCAAGACATGCTGGGAGAAAAATCACATCAAGAAATCCAATTTTAATGCATACTATCATATTTAAAAATATGAAGCGTTTAACATTGTAGAGATGGTTTTACCTCTAAGTTAATAGCTCAGCTGATCCAGGAATAATCTATAAATAAGTATCTTCCATATGGCAAGAACAAAGATGGAACATTTAAATAATGTAAGTTATATCACTATATATAAAGACAAAACTATTTGTATTTTATAACTTGTCTCATGAAACAAAACTCCATATCATGCTACAGCAACATTTTGTAGCCTTGATAATAAATATCTACTTGATACCCAAGCATAGTATCAAATGCCTTTAATCCCAATACTCTGGAGGCTAAGGCAGGATGAGTATGAGTTTGAAGCTGGCATGGGCTGCATAGCAAGATGATGTCTCATTAGAAAAGAAAAGGCATATGTATTTAGCCTCCATAAAATGCAAATGCTGGTTATAGAATGTTAAGGGCTATTGTGTTAACATTTTAATGGTAAGTCAAAATTCAAGCTTGCATATCAGACATCGTGCTTTGTTACTAGAGAACTAGGAAATAAATTTTAATCCTCTAAATGTGGTGGCAATAGTAAGAACCTCATCTGGATTCAAACTGCTGATGAGTGTTGAGGTGGCATTTCAAGATGTGTGTTTTTGTTTATTTGCTTGCTTGCTGTTTTTTTTTTAAAGGAAATAAATATCTATGCCTGCTTGACTGAAAACCAGAGAACCGTAGATAGGTGTCCCTTATTCATTTAGCCTGAGACCATGCTTCTTCCATCTGTAGGACTGAGGTGGGGTGACCAGCAGCTATAAAACATTGGTGCTGGAAACGGTTTCCATACCAGGAATACAGGGGGCCATGTTCAGCTAACCCAGGGCACTTTATTCCCCACTTTACTGGTGCCCATCAGAGAAAAGAAGCTTACTCAAGGCCACTGGAGAAAGGCTTTCTGTAGCATGGGAAAACTCTGGAACCCTTACTTTAGACAGAAATATTGAGATGGTCAGTGAAGTTGAATCAGGCCCAGGTTGAGTTGGGACACCCAGGTAGTATCACCCCTAAGGACTTAAAATCTCCCATACACATCTGTTCTCACGTGGCACATGACAATGTTCTTATGAAGTTGAGTGTATTATTACTGGATATTTAGTTGTTACTATAACTGAAATAATGTAAGAAATTATTTCTAAGATTGAATATATACCATCAACACAGCCCAGATCAGGTGTTTATTTAGGGTAAAGTCTTGAATAGTGTTTCAAGTTATACTACATGTTTGTTGTAATAAAATCAGCATGGTATTGGCATAAAAATAGACAAGTTGAACAATGGAATTAAATTGAAGACCCAAACATAAATCCACATACCTGTACATACTTGAGTTTTAATAAGGAATCCGAAAATACACACTGGAAGAAAAGACAACCTCTTCAACAAATGTTGCTGGTCAAACTGAATTCTACAAATAAAAGAATACAAATAGATTCACACTTAATATCCTGCAGAAAACTAAACTCCAAATGGATCAAAGACATCAACATAGAACCAGGTACAGTGAACATGATTATAGCAAAAGTGTTTAATAGCCTTGAATTCATTGGCACAGGAGAAGGTTTTCTGAACAGAAAACTATTATCACAGATACTAAGATCAATAATGTCCAGGTGATGGCGGCACACATCTTTAATCCCTGGATTTAGGAGGCAGAGGCAGGAGCACCTCTGTGAGTTTGAGGCCAGCCTGGTCTATAGAACTAGCTCTAGAACAGCAAGGGCTGATGCACAGAGAAACCTTGTCTTGAAAAATCAAAAAAAAGGAAGAATTCAACAATTAATAAAGTGGACTTCATAAAACTGAGAAGTTTTTGCTTGGCAAAAGACACTCTCATTCAGACAAATATCAGTTTACTGAATGAGAAAAAATTTTATCAATGACACATCCAATAAAGGATAATATATTTAAAATAGTATAATAAATTGTTATATTAATATAAATAACATTTAATATATTAATATATAAAGAACTCAAGCAACTAGACATCAAGAGAACAAATAATCCAATAAAAATGGTACAGATCTAAACTGAGGACCATTTTTATTTTTATTTGCTCAACCATTTTTATTTCTTCTCTATTCATAATAGCCAGAAATTGGAAATAACCTAAATGTCCTTCAACAGAAGAATGGATAGAGAAAATGTGGTGCATTTAAACACTGGAATATTAGTTAGCTATTAGAAATGATATCATAAATTGGCAAGCAAATGGATGAAACCAGAAAAAAATCAACCTGATTTATATGTGGATATTAGTTCTTAAATCAATGATAATCAAGCTAAAACTCACTAAAACCACAGAGGTTAGGTTAGAGTAAGAGACTAGAGGGTACAGATATATTTTCTTAGGAAAGGAAAATAGAACAGAGATTAATGAATGAATAGGGTGGGCTGTAATGGGAGGACCAAAGAGGGGTGGAGATGAGGAGAGGGGTTGAGAGAGAGAATATGGGTAGAGACTGATCAAATTAAGGGACATTTGAGGGGTAGTGTGAAAACGCAATAGAGTAGAAACTTTCTAAAATATATACATATTAAAAGTGATGTAAATAAAATTATCAAAAAGTGAGGAAGACAGAATCCCAACTGGCTACTCTTGCCACCAAACCAAGTTTCCAGTACCAGGATTGTGTTACATCAAATTGATTTGCTGGCCAATGGGATTCCATGGTAATGCCCAAGCAACCCAAGCTGTTTCCAAGTCCACAAAGTGACTAAAAGTCCCCATTGCTGAAGACAATACTTACACAACGCATTGACTATAGAAAAGTAGAACTGGTTTTCAAATAGAGCTTCAGTGCTTATGTTCTAGTGTCATTAGTACAGAAGGTAATCTGCAGGCTACCAGAAGAGAAAAGTAAACACCTAGAACGTCACAGACCCTTTGGTCTACAATTACCGGCAAGATACACTATGGCAATGGTGGTCCAAAGCTTGTAGGAACAGCCAACCAATATCTGATTTGACTTAAAGCCCACTCCACAGGTGGAAATCACACCCAACACTGCTCGGCTGACCAAGAATCAGAGACTATATAATTCAGGGATCTGGGGTAAAGCCAAATAACCAAATATTACCGCTCACAAAGAAAAAGGAAGGAAGGAAGGGAGGGAGGGAGGGAGGGAGGGAGGGAGGGAGGGAGGGAGGGAGGGAGGGAGGAAAGAAAGAAAGAAAGAAAGAAAGAAAGAAAGAAAGAAAGAAAGAAAGAAAGAAAGGACTCCTGCCAATATTCTGCTATACTCATAGATCAATGCCTTGTTCAGCTAATATAAGTGAAACTTCCTCCTTCAGCATGTGGGAATAAATACAGTTATTAACAGCCAGAAATTAAGCAGAGAGTAAGAGACATTCTTACTCCGTTCTAAATGGGATGCCCCCATCAAATCCCACCCATCAGGCTCAGGAGACTCTGTGGAAGAGACATGAAAGGAGTGTCAGAGCAGAGGGGATGGAAAACATAAAGGCCCTCTAAATCACCATAATCAAAGCACATATAAACTCACAGAGACTGAGGCAGCACACACAGAGCATGCATGGGTCTGCACCAGATCTTTTGCATATATGTATGGCTTCCAGTTTAGTGTTTTCATGGGATAGTCCTGAGTGTGCTAGAATGAGTAAGGTTCTGATTCTCGTGCCTGCTCTTTGGCTCTTTTCCTTCTGTTAGATAGTCTTTTTTTTATTTTTTTTTTATTTTCCTACAGCACCTGGTATTCCCAAGTGATCTCCCTTCCAAGTACTAACCAGGCCTGACCCTGCTTAGCTTCCGAGATCAGATGAGATCAGGCACATTCAGGTTGGTATGGCCATAGACCTGTTAGTTAGTCTTGTTGAACTTCAAAGTGATAGCTTTTGTTTTATCTCATATTCTAGTTTGTTCTGTTTTATTACTATCTCTTAGAACTGTCTCTTTTTTAATGAGAGATGGTAAGGGAGTGGATCTGAATGGGAGGCGAGGAGTAGAAAGAGGGGAAACCATAATCAAGATACATTATGTGAGAAAAAAATCTATATTCAGTAAAAGGAATAAAAAAAATTAAAGATGTTTAATGGAACTTAAATGTTATTGAAGCAAGAGCAGTGCCATGAGTTTTGTACAACATTTTGGTTGCTACAGAATTACTTTTGGCTGATGAGAGTTTGATCTTGGCTGCTTTTTTTTTTTTTTTTGACAGTGCTAAACTCTGTAGCACCGGTGGGCTCAGAGTTTCAACAGTCTTCTTGTCTCAGCCTCTTTAACGCAGGCATTTCAGTTATCAACCACTATCCACTGATCTAGGGTTCGCTCTTTAAGTCATTCATGAGGCTGACCTTCGGCAACTTCTTTTCTTTTCCTCTGAAATGACTTATAATACCCTATTTCCTCAGTTAACTCTAATGCTGATCTACTGCAGTTAATAAAATGGTTATATATTGACTATTGGGATGTACTGCTTTGCATTGCTATAAATATTGTAACTGCTTATAACTTTGTAATGACTTCATAAACATGATTCACTGCACTAATAAACATTCAGGACAGCTGCAGAATACGGCTATCCCTTCATGCTAGTTGCTTTGGCCTTGATAGTCAGAGACAACTTTTACTTCCTTCATTAACAGATCCTTAATTGACATTTTCCAACAGCATATGGTCTCATTAGAAAAAGAAGATCCTAATAGGATGGGTTGGGATTTCTTATGACCAATGGAAACATCTAGATAAATCAAATTGTCTCTGTTTTGGTAAATATTCCTAGGATTATCAAAGTTAAATGTAGAGTTGATTTAGGGTGAGGGACAGGAGAAGGGCACAGTTTCTGCTTTCAGTGCTAGTGACGATTTATCTAATTTAAGGCATTACATCAAAGGGCACTCTGCTGTCAGTCTTTGGAGGTCACAGGAGAATGGGCAGGAGTTCCAGCGGTGAAAATAGCCCACCAATGAGTTTCTATTTAATTTGTGCTTGTTTTAAAATGTGGAGTAATTGAATGTTTTTGGCTTTGGCAGTCCACTTTGTCATTCTAAGTTTGTATGTCCTACAGGCACTGAGTTGTCATTCAGTGCTCAGTTCCCAGAACAAACCAACAAAGAGAATGTGAATTGGTTTGCAATGTCTAAGCTTAAACTACACAATACTGTGACTGCTGAGCTTTGACATCACCCCAGCCTCATACCATATGTGTCAAGTCCTGTGGTGGTATACAAATGAAATCTGAGTAGTTTTCTTAACAGTTCTAGTCTGAGGTCCTGGCATTCAATTTTGTTTCCCTTAACTCCTAGTTTAGAGTTTGACCATACTGCTTAACACTGGTATTTAACAGCTACCACACTTCAGAACCGTGGGCAGTAACATGGGTACAGTAGTCAGCTCCATGCTTTTGTAATCTCTGAGATCACCGAATCACTGTGATGAAGCTGACATGGCTCAGTTGATCTGAGAATCAAATGAGGTTTTAACATATACATGAACAAAAGAAAGAAAGAACAAAAAGAAGATACCGCATTCTTTGATCTTTGGTTAATTCCTTCTTATGCCTCCAAATAGCATCACAAACTAAAGGTTCTTATGATAACTATAAAGCAGTGAAACTCATACCTACAGCATACCAGTTTTTCCCTGTGCAAAGACATTGTCACTGCTATATTTTTCTTTATCCTTCCTGGTCTAGCACTATACAACCTGACTAGTCTTATTTACTTTTTTTAAAACCTGCCTCTTGGAACTCAACATAACATAATCTCAAATCAATTCATGCTAAGACAGTATTGTCTTATGATAATGAAAACACATGAATATGTCATCACAGTTGGAATTTAAAAAAAAAGCTGCCAGAACTTATCCACACCAAAAAGTAGAGTAAGTCTACCAAGCCAGAGAATAATAATAACATCGTGTTATTGCTTCATCTCATGGTTTTACGTATACTGCAAAGGAAGGGATAACAAGTGGAGCCATGCCAATGCTGGGTATTTACATTGTACCTTAAGATGCTTTGTACTTTTCCAGGATGGATTATGTTCACTTAAACCAGACATATGCTAATTTCTAAAAGAAACATTAAAATTGATAAATGAAACAAAGGTGTGGGAAGATAATCTTAACAAATTAATGCAATGGGATATTTAAAAAATACATGCTAATAGTCAAATCAGAAACTAGGGATCAGGGACTGGAGAGATGGCTCAGTGGTTAAGAACACTTGTTTTTCTTGTAGAGGATGAGAATTCAATTCCCATTATCTACATGGTGGCTGACAATCGCTCATAACTCTAATTTCAGGTGATCCAGCACTCTCTTCTGACCTCAGTGAGCATAAGTCATGCACACAATACACAGGCATACATAATACAGTCAAAACATTGATATACATAAAGATAAATAAATAAATCTAAAATCATTTTAAAAAGAAACCATGGAGCAAATGAAAAGAGCTGACACAGATAAACAGAAAAGAACAAACAGGTGGTAGAAAAATCGCACAGTATCATCACTTAGTGTTAAGTATAAATGAGATAATTGTTCCACTTAGAGAAGAAGCATTTTCAGGATGGTATACAAGGGGAAGCTAAAAACAGTTATATTGGTTTTAAAATAGATCCCCTTCAAGTGAAAAGTTTCAGCTGGAAAAATCCACATCGGCTGAGAGTTAAGTGTGGAATAGAATGTATTCAATACCTGCTAGTCAGATGGAACTGATTTGACTAAGTTTCCATCATATCACTTAGTAGTACAACTAGAAATACCACCAGAGATCAAAAATACTTTTTATTGATTAAACACTAACTCATTAAGGATTTGTGAAAATATCGAATAAAAATATATAAAATTTGACATAATTAACCTAATATTTACAATGAAAATGTAGAGAAACTTATAATGCTATTAGGATATTTAATACATTCCTTACATTGTTTTTTTTTTTAGATTTAATAGGCAAAAAAACAAGTGAGTCTATAGAAAATCTGACCTGGATTTATCTTTCAGCTTCACCTAGCAGAAATTAACAGGACACTGTATTTAATAGTTGGATAGTTACATTATTTTAAGGATCACATGTAGCATGTATCAAGTTAATTGATTTGACAGGTCACATCTCAATTTGTTAAAGAAAAGAAATAATAAAAGATATCACATTTGAGTAAAACATTACATTATATAATCACAAGAATCTACAAACTTCTCAACTATTTGAAAATTAAACAAGATTGTCTGCATACCTATGAAGTCAAAGAAGTGAAATAATAAAATATTTTACAGTGTGTAAAATTACAAACACTGCTGGAAATCTATAGAATGTAGGTAGAGTTGTACTCAATGTGTATTTTTTTAGCCTTTTTTAAAAAGTGGTTTGAATTTTTTTTAATATAATTTTTTATTGAAAAAAAAATTTCCGCCTCCTCCCCACCTCCCATTTCCCTCCCCGTCTCCCTTTTCCCCCCTCCTCCCACTCCACACCCCCTCCCCCCACTCCTCTCCCCCTCCCTCTCCAGTCTGAAGGGCAGTCAGGGTTCCCTGCCCTGTGGAAAGTCCAAAGTCCTCCCCGCTCCATCCTGGTCTAGGAAGGTGAACATCCAAACTGGCTAGGCTCCCACAAAGCCAGAACATGGAGTAGGATCAAAACCCAGTGGCATTGTCCTTGGCTTCTCAGCAGCCCTCATTGTCCGCCATATTCAGAGTCCGGTTTTATCCCATGCTTTTTCAGTCGCAGTCCAGCTGGCCTTGGTGAGCTCACAATTTGATCTCCTAAAGAAGCTAAATAAGGTGATCCCAAAGAAAAACATTTAGCCTTTAAATAGTCTCTGGAAACAAAGTTTCTAGGCTTCAGGATCTAAGCTAAAGAGACACAGAATTTTTCTTAAGGAATCATTGACTTAGTCCATCCAGTACTCATTAATGACAGTCTCGTTGATCCACCTGGAAATAAAGCTATTTTGTTTCTTTTTGAAAGAGTGCCCCATAGTGTAGCCCTAGCTGTCCTGGAACTCACTATGCAGACCAGGCTGTCTTCACACTCATAGAGATCCTCCTGCCTCTGCCTCCTAATTAAAGGCATGAACCACCACACCTAGAAAGCAATAGATATTCGAGGGGAAATGCTCATGAAAATATACTCTTGATGGTAAAACTGCGGATATCTTTGTCCTAAGCCTAGAATCAAGATGAAGCAAGGATATTCTTTCTCATCTCTTAACTTTTGTGCTAGAGATTCTAGTCAACAAATTAATCAAGAGAGGAAGCTTATAAAGGTGTGGAAAAAGAAAAAAATGAAACTTCTTGCTAAAAACATGATTACTGAGAACAGCAGATACAAAAAAAAATGGAGCCTAGTATATGTCTCAGAGGGAAGAAGGAGATGTCACATGAGCTAAAAGCCAGATTTGGATCCCCAGAACCAACTATGGAAAATGAGAATGGACCCCAGCTCTCCTCTGACTTCCATATGCTTGTCATGGCATGGAAATGCAGGCAAGTACCTGTGTACATACAATACCGCTAACTATAAAGACTTCAAAAAAATTATTAAGACTTTCCAATATTTAAAGTCCAAAGAAATTGAATCAACTCTTTGCCTACATTTCTCTGTTCATGGTAGTGCTATTTGCAAGGGCCATCCTATGGAGATAACCAAAGTGTCATTAAGGATCAATGAAGAAAACACAATATATGCATATAAACATTAAACATGAAACATTATGTACACACAAAACTGAAGAAACTGCCACTGTGACAAAGGGGATAATAACAGATGACAAATAAATGATGTTAAGTCAACAAAAAAGACAGAGGACACACAACGTGATCTTCCTCATGAAAAGGATCCATGGCATCCGAAGTGTAAAGACAGACACAAGAATACCAGAAGGCACAATTTGGAAAAATGACAGTTTTTAAAGGAATAAAAATTTCACTACAATTTAATTAAAAATTTAAGCCATTTTGGCAAAGAATGAACTATTTTTAACATTTATTTACTTATGAAATAAAATGTGTCAATAAAGGAAAATTTTGATTATACAACAATGAGAGCTTTGCTATATTTTTACATTTGTCATTAAACTGTGATGATTGAAAGGGTGATACTTTTTGGTATACTTTACTCTAGCCCAGGAAACCCACCAAACTAGTGCAGGAAGAGTTTTATGGTAGGTTCTTATAGCTTGGTATGACATCAGGCAGTTTTAGTATATCATAAGCTTCGCAAAGATCCCAAGAGGCATGTCCATTCTGTGTTCAAATTCAGTCATTCATTATGCACATAGCTTGTGACAAGAATTGATGAAGGGATGCTGACTGGTTATCATGAGGTCAAAGCATTTTTGTTCCCCATGTTCTACATTATTCTCAAATATACTGCTTTGAATAACTCAGAGTAAAAGTGAACAAAATTATAATGTAAATAAAGATTAATCTTTCTGTCTCAGAGAAGAGAATATCATCCTAATAAAAACTGAGCCATAATGGATATAATCTATTGTTTTTTTTTTTTAAGAAATACAGTAAATACAGGCCAGTGAGATAGCTTAGCAGGTCAAGGAACTGCTGTCACAGTTTGTCACCAGAGTTTGATCTCCAAAATTCACATTGTGGGAGGACAGAATTGGTTCCAAAAATTATCATCTGACTTCTATATGTATGCCATGGTACACACACACAAATACACACACAGAGAGAGAGAGAGAGAGAGAGAGAGAGAGAGAGAGAGAGAGAGAGAATATGAATACACATAAACTTTTCAAAGAAGTAATGACAGTGACATTGAGACATTGGTACAGAATTAGTAGGTAAATACACAAGGATAAAGAATAGGTGCACATGTGAATTTACTCATGTTATTGTTTAAGATGATAAATCACAATTCCAGGCTTAACTGTATGGCATAATATATTAAAAGTACCATTAGGATAATAGTGAGATTAATGATAACATTAATTACAGTAACAGCATATAACAATTGTATTATGTTACCAGTGTTGTTCAGATTTTATAGTAGAGGAATCCAAGGCAAGACAAGCTATAACTCATGAAGACTTAAATTGTTAACAAGTAGCAGAGCGGGGAAGACAAACAAATTAACCAATAAAATGGGGTGATGAAGGCAGGGAAGGTAGAGAGAGTGAGACACTAAAAATGTATTCATTTCTTCATTCTTTTACACAATCAAAGGAAGATATGCATGCTATTTAAAATCACTATGTTAACAATGGGATGTATAAGTGGTTTTAAGTTAGAAAATCCCCAAAATACTTAAAACACAGCACAAGCCTTTAACACTATGAGAATTAACACATACAGATTCACATAAGGCATAAGTCCTGGTTTTAAGTATATATTAGATAAATAAAGTTTGAAAGCCAGAATATGCAAAATATACAGAATAAATAAGATTAATAAAAGAAAAATCTATAGTTTACTTATTAAAATAAAGAATATGCTCAAAATATTTAAGAATAATTATCTACACAGAAGACATATTCTTAAAAGAGGGATATGAAAATTTGGAAATTTTATGAGTAACGATAGGAATTTATATTTGCCCTCAAATACATGTATGAGAAATAGGTGAGATGGAAGACCCACAGAGCTTGAGTGTTGGGAGGTGTTCTGTAGCTGTGAATGAGGAAGCTCTTGCTGAGCATGTTACACAGTCTGTGACCCTTTGCTGTATCAGTAGAACCTGGACTAAAACAGCATGCAAACTTAGGTAAAGTCACTTCCAACAAAGACACAAAGAGCTGTGATCAGCAAATTGATCAAGCTTCAGTTCTTTACTAAAAGCAATAAAGTCTAATAAAACACACACAACAACTCATCCTCTCCAGTCAGCATACATCTCAGAGGAATCTCTGCTTGGAAGAGCCTCCCTGTTGTGTCGAACTAGCTTCTGGGGCTATATCCTGACTCACGCCTCTCTTGGATCTAGGGCAGAGAGAGCCTTGTAATGAGCCAGGTTCTATATGTATATAAATTGAGCTATTTATACACCTGGTGACTAATATTCATTTTAATTAAATGACATAATACCCATAAAAATTTGAGTACAGTGTATGGCATAATGCTGTCTCTATAAATAATTATCATCATCGTCCTCTGAAAACATAACTGCTTTAGACATCTGAGCATTGTCAGTTTATTTCACTGTTGAACATAATGGGGCAGCTAGTCAAAAAATATGTTTTTCATACATATGTATACCTGAATAGTGATGTGTTTGAAGTTTTAAAGGATAAAAATATTGTATTTGGTGCTTTGATTGATAATACTGAATTTCTCAGAGACAGAGTTCTTTTCTATTTATATTGCACAAATATTATTTACTTCCCACAATCTTTCTGGTGCTAGCTATTATTAGTCTTCATTTAATCTTGCCATTTTGGCAGACAACATAAAAGCTTATTTTTAAGATTTGTGTTCTCCTGATTAATAATGCCACTGAGAAGCTTGAATACACTGCATTTATTTTTCAATTACTTAACCCTATGCAGTGCCTCTTTTCTAGTAAGTGAATATTGTACATATATGTACATGTTCAAGTGTGTGTATGTGCAGCTGCATATGTGTGCACAGGGGCATATATGTGAGTCCAGGTGATGAGCACACAGGTGTATGTGTAGAGGCCAGAAGTTGATGCCAGGTATCTTCCTCAATTGCTCTCCACCATATTTGTTTAGGACATGATTTGTCATTAAACCTGGACTCAGTTTGGTTAGTTTGGCTGGCCAGCCAGGCCCTGGAGTCCCTGTCTCCCCTGTGTTTGGTCCCTAGTGCTAAGAGTATAAGCACCTGCTGGTGAATGTGCCTTTGTCACCACAGGTGGTAGTAATACGAAGTGAGATTCTCATGCTTCCACACCAAGCTCTTTACTGAGTTAGTTCCAGACTCTTCACCCTTGTAAGAGACTTCGTCACAATAAAGCTCTATGGCAAAGCATATGCACCCTGGAGTTAGGTTTTATGAGGTCAAATCTTGGCTTTAGCACTTACAGTGTGCACATTAAGTCTCCTAGTCTCTCTTCTAAAACAAGTGCAGTTTATTAGCTAACTCATAGGTCTTTATGAGGTCTATATTATTATCTTACTATATATATATTTTAGTACTATGAAATCTTTCAATTCCCACATTTATTTTTATCATATAATCCACAGTAAATATAAGCATAATTATGGATTATTATCTGTCCACTTTTTAATATTTCTTAAAGTAATCTGTATACTATTTTATAATAAGGATAATTAAATGACAGATATAATTAAGGCCATTCAAAGGAAAACACATTTAGTCTCGGGGGGTCTGAATTAAGGAGCCAGAGACCTGGGCATCTGTGTTGCTTTGTCTTCACAGTGCATAGTCATTACTACACATGTGTCCTGGAAGGGGCTTGGGTAGAAGTTCTGAGACCTGGTGCTTTGGGGGAGCAATGAAGAGAGGACTTCACACAACAGAGCTGGGTTGTAGAAGTTTAGTTGCCATGGTAAGCTGTTTTAAGTGGTTTAAGTTTCTTGGGTACCAAGTCAATGCTAAAAAATAAACAAATGGCTGAGTCAAGAAATGGGTGGTACAGCATTAAATATTTTCTGAGAAACAGACCCCTGTGGACAATGAGTGATTTTACTCGATCTTTACCATCTATCTGTCTGTCTATTTACCTACCACTTTAACACCTATCTGTCCATCTTCCTATCCATGCAATATAAGAAACTGGTTTGTGCAATATGATAAACAGGTTCACAAAAGCAAAGGTACAGTCTTCCTCTGTGACCCTGAGAATTATCAGAGTCATGAGTAACAGTTCTTTCTCAAGTGGAGGCTGAAGACTGGTGTCTCAGCTCAAAGAAAATCAAGCAGGAAGAAAACATCCCTTCCTCGAATTAAATCTTTCATCAGATTGGATAACACGCACATACTCCAAGAATATAATCTTCCCTTCTCAATTTACAGATTCAACTACTACTCTTGTGCACAAGTACCCTCACAGACATAAAAGACTGAAGGTTTATCAAGCATATGCATACCCTGTGATCCATGTAACGTCACTTATAAAATTATCTACCACACATGCCCATGGAGATGTTAGATGTATGGCAAAAAAATATGAAAATGGAAAAGAGAAATTAATGAGACAGCCTAAAATAAACACAACTACCAATAAAATGGAATCAACCCCCAACACATAAAATCACAGAGAACAAAACAGACTCTGCTTTTTGTGTATATATATATTTTTACATACATATGTGTGTGTATATATATATAATGATAATCAATGAAAAAGAGGCTATCAGTTTGAGAGTGGAGGGGATATGAACAGAGTTGGAGGGAGAGAACTTGGGAAGAACGTGAGGAAGGAAAAGGAAGAAGAGATAGCATGTAATTGTGTTTTAATTACGAGAACCCAAAGAAAAACATATAGGCATTCTCCTGGATATTAACCTTCATCAGGCGATGAAAGGAGACAGAGACAGAGACCCACATTGGAGCACCAGACAGAAATCGCAAGGTCCAAATCAGTAGCAGAAGGAGAGAGAGCACGAGCAAGGAATTCAGGACCGCGAGGGGTGCACCCTTACACTGAGACAATGGGGATGTTCTATTGGGAACTCACCAAGGCCAGCTGGCCTGGGTCTGAAAAAGCCTGGGATAAAACCGGACTCGCTGAACATAGCGGACAATGAGGACTACTGAGATCTCAAGAACAATGGCAATGGGTTTTTGATCCTACTGTACCTATTGGTTTCGTGGGAGCCTAGCCAGTTTGGATGCTCACCTTACTAGACCTGGATGGAGGTGGGTGGTCCTTGGACTTCCCACAGGGCAGGGAACCCTGATTGCTCTTTGGGCTGACGAGGGAGGGGGACTTGATTGGGGGGGGAGGGAAATGGGAGGAGGTGGCGGGGAAGAGACAGAAATCTTTAATAAATAAATAAATTAAAAAAAAGAAAAAGAAAGAAAGAAAAAGAAAAAAATTATAAAAATAAATAAAAATGGGGAAAATCCTTTAACCTTTGAACCAAATTTATTAGGCAGATTTTATCAATTGTTTTTTCCTTTTTTCTTTTCCTCATGTTTTTTCACTTCCTTGAGCCTTAGAAGATGCATGCTAAAAAATTATCTGGCAATAATCTCTGTCATTTCCTTTCTAAATCATTTTCTCTGGAAAAGGGGTTCCAGAACTTTTATTAACAATGCAACTCATTTTCCTGTAACCAGGATTAATATTGACAGTTTTGAACAGAAGAATACTCACTAGTATATCTACTTTATTTTTACAAGAACCTCTGACAACTTCTAGATGCCATAAAGATCAAAGGACACAAACATGAGGTCCCTCCTCCTGAAGGCTGTTGTCTAATAACACTCACCCAGCCATACCCAACAACTCTTCCATACTCGCTGCTCCTTTTTACAAAAGACGACCTTTTTTTTCTTTTTTTTTATTGAGAATAAGAAGAAAAAAAAAGTTTCCGCCTCCTCCCAGCCTCCCATTTCCCTCCCCCTCCCCCACTCTTCTCCCCCTCCCCCCGCTCTTCTCCCCCTCCCCCCA
>NW_026067946.1:6930601-6975601 GCF_014885135.2 Alexandromys fortis
GAGACTGGAACCTAGAGTGGCTCCCAGGAGCCCAAGGCGATGTCCCCAGTTAGTCCCTTGGGAAGCTGAGGATAGGGAACCTGAACTGACCCTATCCTATAGCATTACTGACGAATATCTTTCATATCACCATAGAACCTTCATCTGGTGATGGATGGAGATAGAGACAGAGACCCACAAAAGACGACCTTTTAATGTCGTCTGTTGTTCTAGTCACCCTGAGTAGATATGATAGACTTTCTCACTGTAGAATTTATGCCAGGTAGAATTACACAGCTACGGGCAGACACTGTGAAAACAAGTGTTGCCTGAGCTGGTCACTATAGCATAGTTGTTTTCACTGAATTAATTCTGAGATTCAGCAGCAATATTCACGATATTGGATATCTTAAAACCAGATAACCTTCCAAGATACAGAACAAAAGCAAATTCTAGTAAAGTTGAATATTTCTCACATATACCTTTAAGGTCAACTGTAAAATCATCTTTATAGAATTAAATTTTAAAAGATAACTCTTATTTTTGTCATAACCCATAAATTCAGTTTGACTCTTGTATATAATACAGCCTTTTCTATATTCATTCTCTATTTCATTTTTTTTTGTTTTATAATTTTATACATGGGTACTGTTTATACCATCCCTGTCTCCAAACTCATCTTATTCCCTGTAACTCTCTCTCGAATTCATGACCTCTATGACCTCTTCTTCTTTAATTATTATTGTCACACACACACACACACACACACACACACACACACACACGCACGCACCCCTGCAGATTCCAGTTAGAATTGGTCACATGTATATGTATGAAAGGCTTATCACTTTGGATTAGATAACCTGCCAAAGGGCTCCTTCCTGAAGAAAACTGACTATTCTCTCAGCAGCCATTGGTTTCCTGTGGCATTTCCTTTAGATTGGAGCTTCTAATGTTTGATTTGCTGGTGAGTGTGTTTCTTTTAAGACAATTGCTTCCATTTGTTTGAAAACACAGACTATGCAAGACCAAATAATTTAGTAATGAAAATAAATAGAAAAGCTAGGAACTGATTTCAGGTACATCTGACAAACTGTATGTGGAGGCCCAAAAATGTGAGCCTATTTCACCTTGTCTGAAGGTCAGAGAGTTTGAGTTTGCTCATGGTTGTTAACAACTGTGGCTTCACTCCCTGACCTAGAATGTAGTTACTTCGTGTTTTAAACATTAAGATGGCCCATAGAGGTGTATCCTCTCCACCCTGATCAAAGATCAGAGAATTTAAGCATACTTCTGCTCCTTCTTTTAAATTAAGATGTTTGACCTAGGGATTGGCTACCTTCAGGATACTTTGTCTAGGTGAGTTCATTGCCTAAACAACAGAATGCTTTCCTCTTGAGTTAATCACTTAATGTCTCAAAGTATTGAAGCAAGTAACTGTTATAGTTGTCCTTTGTATCATGTTAAAGCAGTCTTTTGCCTTCTCTCCTATTTTGTATTGGGATATAACAGTATATGGAAAATTAAACACCGAACAAACTCAGAAGTAAGAACTCAACAAGAGGCACTGAATATAATTCCCAGTACTATTCTATGTCTGTGTGATTCTTATCCTACAGTAGGGAGACCTAAGACACAGTACTTTCTCTCTTAATATGTGACTCTTAGAGAGGGCAGAACAGTAGCATTCCCCTAGCATTTCTCCTTTGAAACTAGAAGCTGAGTTTCTTAGATCTCAAGCCAAATTATTTATTAACAAACTAAGCATCCAGTGCCAAGGACAGAGCTCTATGGCATGCTGTCAGAGAACTTTCTGTTGAGTTGGCAGCAAACCATTAGTCAATATGCTCTCTGCAGAGTAATTCCACCAGCTACAAACTGACCTAATTTTATGAAAAGCACATCCACCTATCATCATATTTACAAAAGCACAATGAAGCACTGTCAAAAAAACCCCTAAAATCCAAAAGATACTTTTGTCTACCTATATAATATTTTCAAGTTCTATGAGACTAAATTGGCTCATCCATTATTTAAGAAAATTTACTTTATCTTACTTTTTCAGTATTTCTCAGAATTTTTATGCAAGCATCAATTTCCTTTGAATCTCTGAAAGGCAAAATTTATTATGGTGTACCTAAAGAATTGATTTTCAAAAAAATTCACTACATTTATAATAAAACTATTATTTTAGAGATTGTACTTTTTGAACAATTGACTTGAGAATTTCAACCTACACTGTCTAAAAAAATGCAGATGCAGTTAGAGTGCTATAACTTTATGAACATTAATGGCCTGAAACAAATATATAAAAATCCATGTATATGCACATGCCTCCCAGCACCTACATATACAAATGACTGATAGAAATACAGTGAATCAATCTCACTCATCTCTAACAAGGTCTTCCATGAATGGTCAGTGTGTTTTCTTTGCTTCTTCTGAAAGTCACATAAGAGAAGTGATTCATTTGTTTCGTCTTGAATCCACTTTTCTCGGTGTCCTTCCAATCCCACTGACCTGCTTCTGTTGTTGGTCACACAGAAGCCGAACACCTACCACTGCTGTGCTACAGTCTCATGTCTGCACTGCACCTTCATCCCATGAACTATCCAGGACACACAATAATCAAGAACATCTTTGCTTGGGTGTACATCATTCTCATGATTTCTGTACACTAATTCTAAAAGACATTATTCTTCCTCCTGCCTTTATGCATTTCCCTCCAGGTTGTATGGGTGCTTATATGATGTATTGCTTTTTATAGTTTGTTTTCTTTGGAAACTCTTGCTTTCTTTCCCACATTTTTACATAATATTCCTGTTAGCTCTTTGTTTTTCAGAATCTGTGCTGCTCATGAAACATTAGGCTTGAAGTTCAGCTGCTTAGCTCTTCCTATGGAGAAGAGGAGAATAGCCTATAGAAAAGAAGTATACTTGAAGCATCCCAATAGTCTTTATTCTAATGACTGCATCAGTAGGCAGATTCATATATGTGTATACTAGGAACAGGCCATGTCTGCTACATCCTATCTTTCCTTCTTCTGTGCTCGAGACACCATTGTATGAGACGCCTTTGGGACTCACTTCAAACCTATGGGGTATAAAAGAATGGTATTCCTTTTGTTGTTTGTATGCTTCTGTCTCCTTTTTAGTTCATTTTCCAGTAGAAGATGAGTTATCTTAGCAAATTAGTGTGTATGTTGCTTAAAATTGAGTTGCTTCAATATCCTAATATGCAGTGTGTCATCACTGGTCTTATGCAGAAATGCAGCAACCAAATGGAACACAAGAAAAGGCACAGAAGGTCCAGCATGGTTAGGATGGGAAAGGATGGTTGAGCAATCAGATTTCCCATTCAGAATACAGCAGATTGGACCTTAGGATAATAGCAAACTTAGGGAGGAACAAATTAATCAACCCTGGACTAGGAAATTATTATTATGATGACAATGATGATGATAATGATAACGGCAAAACATATTTTGCATCTGTGTTCTTCTTTCAAAAGCAACTATCTCAGTGAGACCCCATAAGATATAACACTATTAACACTTTGCCAGAGTGTCTAGTTTAAGTCAGAATAATTCCCTTAGCCATGTAGCCTAGTGGACTGATAAATGGTTGAAACTAGTTCTCATAAATTTTTGAGTGCATATAATTGTCATTGTGAGGCTAATTGCTGATATCCTCTATAATATTCTTTGCCTCCTTAAAATCTAAATTAATGTACTAGATTGACAGAGAGCAATTGGAATTTCTTCTGTGTGATAAATGATTTTCCTTTTTATTTCCTATAAGACTCTAAAAGTTTTATTTAATTTATTTCATCCAATATATTTTGACCATAATCCTTTTTCCTCCTTAATTCCTCCCAGATTCTTACCAATTCCCTACCTAGACTTTCTCTTTTTCTCAGATATCAATACCTACATACATACATCTGGGAAAACACAAACTAAACCAGAACAAGAAAACCAAATGTCAAAGCAGACAAATCTAAAGAAAATAAAAAATTAGTGGGATAAAAAATAACCAACAAAACAAAATATGCCCAGAAGAATAAGCATGGAATACATTTAGTATCTGCCAACTCCTCCTGAACATGAGGCCTGCCCTGGGATAGGACTGATAAACCTAGTCACATGCCATTGGAGAAAACTAATTTAACCTTTCTTTAGTTTTTAAGTATAACAGGGGAAAAAATTGCTCCTAGTATATCAATGTTTCTTTGTCTCAGGTCCCTGGTGCTATTGTCAGATCCTTTTCCACACTAAAGTGAGAAGGTGGTGCCATGGGATCAGTTCCACCTGTCCAGATGTCTCATCCTAGAAAGAGTACCTGGCCTTTTTCTTCAAATTGGGTTAGATACCCGAAACCAAGTTGAAAATGGAACTGAAATTGCCACGGCTATTTTGCACCAGTAATCTGAGCTGGTGTGTGTGTGTGTGTGTGTGTGTGTGTGTGTGTGTGTGTGTGTGGAGTCAAGCCCAGTGTGGAGAGACACAGGTGTTTCTTGGATTACAGGAGAGTCAAAGTCAGAGACGGAATGTATATGAAGCTATGGCTCGTTTCAGTACACGCACAACATATTACCTTCGCATCATGGGAAAACCTGCTCTGAAAGAATTCAGCCCAAATTTTCCAGACCAAATCCAGTTTCTCAAGACCAGATCACTCTCTGTGCACTTGGCATAATGAAGTCACCATAAACATTTTCTCTTTTTCCTGCTTTACTGGCTTCCATGTTAAAAGGTTACACACTAGGGATGTTCTGTGAAGTTCAAAGGAGGGCAGATCCGTGGCTGATGTAAGAACTCTCCATCATTAAATTATACTGATATGGGATTCCCCTCTGTATACTGTAAATAAATAAAGAAAAACTGTCTTGAGCCTGCGCAGGGAAAAGAAGTAGGTGGGGAAAACTAAACTGAATGCTGGGTGAAAGAAAAGGCGGAATCAGAAAGAAGCCATGTAGCCCCACTGAAGCCAGATGGAACTTTGCCAGTAAGTCACTGCCACGTGGCAATACACAGGTTAATGTAGATGGATTAAATTTATATGTAAGTTAGCCAATAAGAATCTAGAGCTAATGGGCCAAAACAGTGATTTAAATGATATAGTTTCTGTATGATTATTTCAGGGCTGAGCAGCCAGGAATGAAACAAGCGGCCTCCTCCAACATTACATACACCCTTTGTAATTTATGTAGCCCATTTTTTATTGGTGCTGGTATGCTTTCTGTCCAGAAATCTAATGGTCGGTTTAAGGTCAAGCCCAACATGAATGAATGCTTGCTAATGTGTCAATTGAAATGCATCTGTGATAAAGTTCTGACATTTCACTGGGGGCCTTTTCCTAGCTCAAATCTTCTGTCATTTTGACAATTGAATCTCATTTGGAAGGAAAGGATAAAAAAGACAAATCTACATCTTGACATCTTCTGACATCTCTCTAGAGGTGATGAATCCCTGTTTTGGATGAGCCTCAAAATAATTGAGCAATGGAAAGTAAATGAGAACAGCTTCATGGTAGCATCAGTCTAACTTTCTGTCAAAACATCTTGTCAGCCTACAAAACAATGATTTAAATCCCAAATGCAATTTATCACTCAGTGATGTAAGGTGGTTATGAATATACGGTTATGGTGGTTATGCATATATACACATGCATGTATGTATCCAAACTATTCCTCATGAGTACAAAATATGCCATATCTTCTCATGTTGGTAAACATGAAAGAAAATACACATATTCAAAACCTCAAAACACTGTAGCACAGAAATACAAGTTTGCTCTAGGTTTTTCTTATTTGAAACTAATTTGATTGACTTTCCAGAAAAATATGACTTGAAAGATTAATCCCCAGAGCTGAATACCTGCTACAGATCACACAAGTTGACAGGGCATTTGTCTTCACAAGGGCTTTTGTTTTGCTTTACCATGTTTTCCATTTATAATACCTGCTAATGATTTATTATGTGTCTATACCTAAGGTATGATCATTTTTTATTTCAATTTAAAACTATATTAAGAGCCCAAGTTGCTTATCCTCTCATGATTTGTAAAGTAGATAATAAATAAAAGAAATGCATGTTGTATGAAGTACCCTAGCATATATATGGCCTTGACATGCTCCCCCTGGAAAAGAAAAAGTAAACACATCATAAACATTGATTTAAAAGGAAAGTCACATGAAGCCTGCATATGACCTATACTTTTGAACACTTGTTTCTAAATGCTGAAAAAAAAACCATAATGATCAAAACAGAGTCAGTTAAAACCACCTGAACAATAAATACTCCAGTAGCTAAAGGCATCTAAAGGGGTAACTGACACAACAGCTGAGCCTTAGTTCTCTACCTACCTCTTTCCCGAGGTCACTGGGGTCGTCACTGAGTCAGCAATGG
The DNA here is from genome assembly GCF_014885135.2 of Alexandromys fortis. Classification (NCBI taxonomy): domain Eukaryota; kingdom Metazoa; phylum Chordata; class Mammalia; order Rodentia; family Cricetidae; genus Alexandromys; species Alexandromys fortis. Next base: position 6,936,990 of record NW_026067946.1, read on the forward strand.
ATGCAGTGCTCCTGCCTTTGGCACAAACATAGCCAAAGCCTTATCTGCATTTTAAAATGGAAAGCATCATTATAAGATCATGTTTAGTGCACCAAGATCCCTCCCTTCTGCTGTTCTCTTCAAAATTGCATCAGCTCAATGGCCTATAACCTGTTTCGGAAAATTGAGGTACTTTAAAATTATGGCTTAAAAAGTGAAATGCCATTAGTCAACAATAAATGTAAAATAACAAATGCCGCTAATTAATTGTCCTTTATTGTGCAGTTATGGGGATGAATGCAAAACATCTCTTGAGTATATATGGGCAGGAAAGACTGGATGGTAAACAGATCCTACCTTTTTTTTTAATGCAACAAGAGAAAGAATGGAAAAGTTGTGTTTATTTAGGGTTTTTAAATCACCTTCTATGTTAAAGAGGATTATGTAAGTGTGTATTATCATCCCTATATTGTCCAACATTGACAAAATTATATTAGGTTTTTATTATACTTATTCAATAAATCTTTATCGAGTAAAGACACTCTTTTTGCTACTTGGAATATAAAAATAAATAAACGCTTTGTTCGTGAAAAGCTAACTTTCATTTAACACACCTAACAGTTCTTTAAAGTCAGTGCTATTATTAACTTCACTTCACAGAAGATAAATACAAAGGGATTTAGGGGTTAATTAATTTGCCTGATGCCATGTAACAGCTCAGTTCAAAGGCAGACTATGAATCCTGGTGTATGTAACTATGGAGTTTGACTTGTTAATTACTTTAAGTTTAAAATCCCATTGATTAAAAAATGAATTATCAGCAGACTAGTAGCAATTTCTTTAATCTTAAAAACTTTGAGCATAAAATTGTGTTAATTATAACAAAAAGAGTTAACCTTGGCTGCTTCATTTTAGAATCCCGTATTAAATATTTGTAACCAGAGTGGCAAACACCAGAGGTTATGTGAACCAGGTGATATATGCACACAGCTGTGAAATCAAAATGACCTGACATCTGCCCTCACTGTGGCATTGAGTAGGTGTGCCACTGAAGCGTCACATGATCCCCTGAAGTTTCCCTTTGTAAATTCACCTGTAGAAGAGTCACACTGCCTCAAGAGTTGACGGAAGCTCAGGAGCAGTAGGTGGAGGGTGCAAGCTTAGCACAATGTTGGGCAAGTAGCTCACAACCACTAGAGCTGTACTGAAATCTTTCCATTCTTGTCTCTGTGGATAGAGGCATAAAATGAAGCAACTCAAGACACCTGCTACAGGTTGGGAGGCTAAGGCATGGATTTTCACAGCACTTTGTTTTTTCATATAAGAGCTTCAGATATATAACCTTGAATGAGTGGGCTTCAAGTTAAAGACTAATAATCAGTTGCTCCCTGCTTAGTCGATAAGAACATTATTGAATTCCTTTATGTTTTAGGGTTGGTACCAAAATGGATATTAAAAATTTATAGGGAATTACTTTGAAAGCAAATTTAAAACCAAACTAATTAGGCCTCTTTCTCATTTGAAAGAACAAGGTGTCTTGAGAAAAATCCCAATTGATCGTTTAGTCTCAAAAGTATCATAGTTATCAGGAAGTCAATTGTGTAGGCTAGAGATATGGTTCAGCAGTTAAGAGAACTTGCTGCTCTTACAAAAGACTCTTGTTTGATTCCAGACATCCACACAGCTCACAACTCTCCTGAGCTACAATTCCAAGAGATCTGATACCTCTCTGGGCTTTCATAGACATAAGCCACATAGGTGGTACAGATGAATACATGCAGGCAAACATAAAATAACAAGCTGTTTTTTTTAAAATAAGACTGATATGTGTGTGTAGCAGTGGTAGTGTTGTGTCTTGTAGGGGAGATGACAGTTTAAGAATATTAAATGTAAAAGCCATGAAAGAAAAGGTGAAATCATTCCAGAGAAAATGGAGCAAAATGCAGCAAACATTATAACACCATGGGAAGAAAACTTAAAAATAATGATAATGAAAAAAATCCCGATTCAGTTGAATGTTTAGAAACTGTTCTTATTTATCAAAATCAAGTAACAGCAAATCAAATAAGATCAAGTAACTAGAAGTCCCCATGTTTGCAAACAATCTAGATAGTAGATACCAAAGAACATTGTAATGGGTAGCATGAACCACTGTGGAGGGGTCATTCTGAACAATAATATACACATTCTTTTAACTCTTAGATGGAACCTTCCATATCTGAAAACATTAAAATAAAATAAATGAAATGTTTTTTTTATTTTTACTTTACGCACATATGTGTGCACATGTGTGTGTCTGTGTGTGTGTGTATGTGTCTGTGTGAAACTACAGTGTCCTTTGAGGCTGGAGATACATGTAGTTGTGGGCTGCCTATTATGGGTGTTGGGAGCCAAACCTGGGTCATGTGGAAGAGCAGCAAGTGAATGCTCTTCACCACCAAGTCATCTCTCCAGTCTAAAACTATTTTCTGTTTTTGTTTGTTTGTTTAGAGAAAAACATAGATTATAAACTGGCTGTGAAATGGAATATGACTCTGAACTTCTGATTCTACTGCCTCCATTTCTAGAGTACTGAGATTTCGGGTGTATATCCCCATATCTAGTTTTATGTAGTGCTGGGAATATAATCCAGGGAATCCCACATGTTAAGTAAGCACTCTACAATTGAGCTACATCCCTAGTCCTGAAAATATAAATTGTTTACTTGCTTGTTTTAATATTTTTACCTAGTATTTCTGTTTCTGAAGTTTAAGAATTTTTTGCATTAATTATAGAGCTGAAATTAAAAATCAATGTATATGCTTTCAGATTAGATTGACAAAGCAAGGACTGATATGGGATTCCCCTCTGTATGCTGTGAATACCATTGGTGAATAAAGAAACTGCTTTGGCCTGTTGATAGGGCAGAACTTAGGTGGTGGGAAAAACAAAACTGAATGCTGGGAGAAAGGAGGCAGAGTCAGGAAGAAGCCATGGAGCTGTCACTGGAGACAGACATGCTGAAAATTTGCTGGTAGGCCACAACCTCATGGTAATGCACATATTAATGGAGGTGGGTTAAATTAATATGTAAGAGCTAGCCAAGTTGAAGCTAGAGCTAATAGGTCAAGCAGTGATTTAATTAATACAGTTCCTGTGTGGTTATTTGGGCTCTGGGTGGCTGGGATGAACAAGCAGCTTCTTACTACAAAGGATTGGATCCACACAATGGTATAATAGTAGTAGAGATGGAGACCACCCAGCAGAAAAAAAAAAGGCTACATGTGCTTTTTATCTGCATTTATAATAAAGGAGACCATGCCCAAAGTGGGCTGGTATCTTAAAGTCTATTGCATAAATGAGTGCCTACAATACTGTGGTAGAGAAAAACAAGACAAGAAAACTTATTGAGTAGAGTCAGCTCACATTTAGGAAAACTAAAAACATAGAAAAGCATGTGGAAGGCAAATGTGATTGACTGTTGGGTCATGCCTGCTGTGCACTGCCTTTTCTGTCTTAGAGTTATGAAACATGCAAGCAGGTACTGATACCCAAAATCTTAGCAGTTAAACTAGAACAGATAATAATATCAATAATATGGAAGTAAAGAAAACATTACTTTAAAGTTTAATGAAGGATGTACTGTGGAAAACATTAAACTATGTTATTAGCAGCAAATGAAACAGAACAAACAAATTCAAGTCTAATACTGGAAACCAGTAAATGGCTAAATGCCTTAGATGATAGCTATAGAGTGACCAAAAGAAAAATCACCAAAAGTATCTAGTCACGAAACTGCCTAGGCTCACACGAAACCAATAGGTACAGTAGGATCAAAAACCCATTGCCATTGTTCTCGAGGTCTCAGTAGTCCTCATTGTCCACTATGTTCAGCGAGACCGGTTTTAACCTGGGCTTTTTCAGACCTAGGCCAGCTGGCCTTGGTGAGTTCCCGATAGAACATCCCCCTTGTCTCTAGATCTGGATGGAGGTGGGTGGTCCTTGGACTTCCCACAGGGCAGGGAACCCTGATTGCTCTTTGGGCTGATGAGGGAGGGGGACTTGATTGGGGAAGGGGGAGGGAAAGGGGAGGCGGCGGTGGGGAAGAGACAGAAATCTTTAATAAATAAATAAATAAATAAATAAATAAAAAGTATCTAGTCACAGATTTCCAACGAACTAATCCATTTGAATAGATTATGTAAATTGTAATAGTAGGATTCCAAATTACTCTGTCCCTCTGAACTGAGGAGTACTAACCGTCTATCTCATTCCTTTGCTTCGCTAGCACCGTTTGCTAATTCTAACATTACATGTCTTACACTCCCGCAATGCAAAATACTTCTCCAAATTACCTTATTTAGTACTGGTGGTAGAATATTACATTTACTCAATTTAGTAAACATTTTGCATGTTTCAATTATAGGATTAAATTCTTTCAAAGAAAGAGTTTTGTTTTCATAAGTGACTTCATGCAGGTTGGGCCCAAATACTAAGATCACTAAGAGCTGGTAGGAATGGGAGAGAAAAATGGAGGAGTGGTGGCTTGAATAGCATGGTCTTGAACACTTCAATAATCCAATCAAACAGTGTTCAATCCTTGTTAATTAGAAAGCACGTAAAAGCTGTGCATTTGAAGAAACATAGCATAATGCACTGGGTGAATTTACTTTCTACTGGAAATGTAAAGGAGTAATGAGCAACTGGGATGTAGCTACAACCAGCCCCAGTAACTCACAAGAATGGCTAAACCATTCAGAAATGGCTAAGCCACTTTGTTACCAGCCTCATTGCTTCAACTTGAGTGATGATTTTTGTAAAAAAATGTGGAGTGGGTTCAGTTTGTATAATTATATGATTATATCATACTACTGAACACAATTTCAGATAGAAGAAGTTTAAATTATTTTCTCTGGCTCTCCTTATTTTGTTTTGGCATCGTTTTCTTTCCTTCATCACTAAATTCCTCCACATCTTATTAAATGTAATCTTGAAGAAAATTTAAACAGAAATTGATTCCCAATATCACATAAGATATGCAGTACTATACATTAGCTATGAACAATAATTGAATATTATATAAACTCATAGGCAGTCATGTAAATTAAACCAAATATAAAATTATCCAGCTTAAAAGAAATCTAATTCTTGAGGCTGCTGTCACTGACAGCTGTTACAGCAGGGCATATTCTGGAAGCAATTCTGTTATACACTAAAGTTTGCATAAATATGCCTAGGTACTCTATAAAACTGTATATGGATAAACATGGAATATGCATAAATGATGGGAGTTTGTGAGTCTTAGTCATCTCTTATTATCAAATCTGCTATAATAGTTGCAGGTGATTGTAAGAATCAGCAAGGGAGAGAAAAATTGATATGGCTAAATTATGCTTAATTTGAAAATAAGAAAGAATATTGATTCTATGAGAATATCATAGAGAGCTGATGATGATCCACTCCAGACTCAGTCAACCAAGAGTGTAAATGTTGGGACTTACAATATTAAGTGAAAACCCTGACTCCTTTCTCTCCTCAGTCCCACAGAGAAGGACTGTTGCTTAGGGATTAATAAAGATATTCAGTGAAATGAAAGAGGGACTATCATGGTGCAAGAGCAGGGGAAACTCTATATGCAAACCTTCCATCATCTCTTTGTTGTTTCTTGTCTTGGTTCTTTAAGAGGCAAGATGGAGCAGGAGACTGCTCAGCCCTTTGAACTGAGGAACAGTGTACTGTGATGCCTTGTTCCTCAAGCTTACTCTGATATCTCATCACTAGAAATCTTGGGGATAAGGCAAGCTGAGCTTGCTGCCTATTTTGTCAAAATGAGTTGTCCAATTCACTAGAAGTCAATACTAGTTCTTCTAGACAGAAGAAAATTGACTCCTCTTTTATCTGATGCAGTCTAGCTGGGATGTACGATATGGCCATGATGCCGGCCTATGAAGGTAGAAGATGGATGGCATTGCAATGTGGCTGTACCTCTGAACAAATCAGTTTCCTATGGGATCCTGGCCAGATATCAAAACTGCACTGAGTCTTGGACCAAGATATTAACAAGAAGTGAGAATTTCATTTGTCCTCTCGGTCTTACACTTTCCCTAAGAACCCAAGAATGGGAAAGAAAAGAAAAGAGAGATGATAAAAGACACTTTTAAACCCTACCTTCATATCTCTGCTCTGTAATTAAATACATATTGAAAACTGCTTTGAAATTTTTGAGTGAAGTAACCATTTTAATTTACATTATCTTACAGATGATTAACTATAACAAATTTTACCATAACTTACGTACCTCTCATTCATATTTTCTTATCTTAGAAGCAAAGATAGCCCCATACATTTACACCCTAACAGAGTTTACAATGGATGCTAAAAGAGAAATAAGCAAATATATGTAGACATAAGATAATATCTAAGGAGTTAATATTTAACTTGACAATGTCTGACTTGACTTCTGTATGGCATTTGAAACTGATGACTGAGTATAACAGGAAGTAGAATTTCTTCAAACTCTAATAACATATGTCATGAAGGGCACATGTAAAATATTTGATACATTCAAAATCCTCATTCTTAAACCCTTAACTAAATGTGTAGTACCAATTATGATAGATGCATATCACTGATTCATTTGTGGGAAAGCCAACCAAAATATAATTCTGAGACACAAAATTACTCCTGCTATAAAGAATGAGTGTTTTAAAGCATATGAGTATTAGAGACTGTTCTCATTGCCTTAAGCAAATTCCTGACAAAAGCATACATGAAGGAAGAAAATTTTGTTCTGATTTGTGGTCCTAGTGGATCTCATCCATCACAGTGAAGAAAGGAGGGCAGTAGGCATGACAACTAAGTTTTTCCACTTCAATTAACCTAAATCAAGAAGACCCTTCACAGCTATGCCCAGAGGCTAACCTAATCTAGATTTTCCTTCACAGCTGTGCTCAGAGGCTCGCCCCATCATGATCAAGATCTTGTCAGTTCAGCAGTCAAAATTATCCTAAGTTCATCTCTGTTGATTTGACACCCAAACAAACTATATTTACGCCATAGACTTACTCATTTTAACCCCATAAGTTCACAACAATATCATAATTTGAAATGCATTCAATCCTACTTCGAAGTCCCCTAGTCTTTAATAGTTCCAATTCTGTTTAAAAGTCAATTTCTCTTCTTCAACTCAAAATGATTACTCAACTGTGAGCCTTTGTAGCATTTAAAACCTAGTGAAAGGCTTTTAATATACTATAACACAAGGCAAGCATTCCTTTTCCAGAAAGGAGGAATTGAGACATAAAAAGAAATGCTTGGACCAAAGCAAAACTGAAGTGCAACAGCGCAAACATCAAATATTACAGGACTATGTTCATCTGGGATCCATATGGAATCATCTGGACTCCAGAGGAATTAGAGCAGCCCCATTCCCTAGCTCTGCTACCTGTAGCACACATAGACTCTTTCTTGGACTAGTTATACTATTTTTCTGCATATTAGTTCAACTGATGCCTCATCATCCTAGACTCACCAGTATTCTGGGATCTTCCTTGTACCTTGGGCTTTACTTGCATACCTTTATACACTGACCTCTCAGGGACTTTTGTAAGGAATTCCAAGCCTGCCACACATGGCTAAGTTTCAACTGCTTGCTCTAAATGCAAGTAATAACTCTTCACAGCCCTCTTCATTTTGAGGCTTTCATACCTGCAAAGCCACTACCACTTAGATGTTGCTACCAAGTGCTAAGCTATATCCAGCCCCCTTGAACCACAGATTCTTTAAGCAGTTGTCTTAGAGAAGCAGGGGCTCCTTCAGCTGCATTTACAGTGAAGGCTCTCCACTTTCCAATAAATTTGTACTTTCTCAAGTCTGAGCCTTAGAGGGATCCTCTTCTCAGAACAGCTTTGCTATTCATACTCTTTCTCTCCAAACTTCACGTTTTAATATCCTTTCTATCAACATTTTTATTTTTTTTCAGTACATACCTTAATACTAAGGTAAGAAGTAACCATGTCACAGCCTGAACATTATCCTGTCTTAAAATTTCCTACCACCCAATCAAATTAGATCATTACCATTAAATTCAACTTTGCTCAGGTTGCCAGACATGGACAGAATGCAACTACACTCCTTGACACAATGTTCCATGAATGATGGTGTCTTTCTCCCACTCTGAAACCAATAGCTGAGCCACCACTGTCTTCAACACTTTCAACATTCTTTTCTTGTAACATCTACTACCATGGCCCATTAAGCTCTGCTTGCTGTACTCTAGAGCTGTTTATTCAAGAGCTTCCAACTCCTTCACATTCCTCCAACAAGGCCTTTCAAAGGCCTAATCACCTCACAGACTTTTTGCAGCAACAGCCCCTCTTTTCAGTACCTAGTTTATCACTTTCGTTGTGTTGAGCAAATACCTGACAAGAAGTAATTGAAAGAAAACCAGGGTTTCTTCTCTAGTTTAGAGTCTGAGGAGATGATTCTATCAGAATAGAAAAGACAAGGCCAAAGGCAACCAAAGCGTAGTGGAAGTGAGAAACCAACTGGTCACATGGCTTTTCCAGTCAGGGAGACATGGAGGTGAATGCCTGTGCTCAGCTAGATTTCTCTTTCTTACCAGGTCTGAGAATCAAGCCCATGGTGTGGTGACTCCCATATTTAGGATGAGTCTTCCCATTTCAGTACAATTCCCCACAGGCATGCCCAGAGACTAGCCAATCCTTACAGATGGGGGCAGAGGCTTATCAATGGTTTTGTGAATTTGGTAGTCAATGTAAACCATCTCGATGTGGATTTTATGACTTATTAAAATTCATCATTAACCTTCGTTATACTACTACTTTACTTCACAATATTTTCTAATTTGTTCTTTTACTCACCTAGGTATCATCTTAAGGTGAATTTTAAGCATGTTCTAAATAGGCTCAGATCCCCTGATGTGTTTCTCTGCTTCCTACCACCATACAAGCTGTGAAAATCAACTTGAAGAAGAAAGAGAGTATTCATCTCTGTCTGTAGAGGTGATATGGAAATTGGGTGAACATCCTCTTTGCTTTTTTTGCCTTTCCCACCAACATGAACTGTATCCTCAAAATTCCATTCAAAATAAACCCTTCTTTCCCTGAGTTAAAACAAAAGAACAAACAAACAAACAAAAGTTAAATTTATTTTGCTTCACAGTTCTGGAAGCTTCACTCTGTATCTGCAGGGCCCATTGTTTTGTCCATAAGGCAATGCAGAATCTCATGTTCAGAAGGGTGGTATGACAATAATTTGCTGGAGTTTGGATTGAATCTCAGAATCCTTTGAGAATGGTATCCTTCAAAGTGTTCACCATCTCTAGCTAGGTCAGATCACCCTAAGGTTCCAAATCTTTCTAACAAATAGCTTTATCCTGGAGACCAGACTTTTAATGCATGATTTTGGGAGAAACACTAAGGATGCAAACTATACTACATGGCATTAATTTTTTTTATTCTTGTATAAAAATAATGCATCCATGTATTTGTAAGTAGCATTATAATTTTATAGCGTACATTACTCCAAGAACTCTATCTAGGAGTTAGGATTGTGATTCCTTTCTGTTGCTAGTCTCTTAGTATGTCCTACCTTGTCAAACTATCCCATTTTCACTAGGAGGATACTGATGACTCACTGGTAACACAGCATCTCTGTTTTTTCTTCCAGAGTTTAAAAATATACAGAGAGAATTGGTCAGTTTCACAATCTCATGGATTGTTGCAATTTTTAAAAATTCAAATTAATTCCCTTTATGTTTAGCCATAAACACAAGCAATAGTACACTGTGGTATGTTCTGGGGACTGAAAATTCTGAACCACAAAATCATCCTTCATGCTTTAAGAAGAGGGAGTTTTATTCTGTCTTGATTTTCAAACATCACTGAAGATAAAAGTCATGTTGAATACTAGAGAGAAAAGATACCCCTGGGTGGAGGTGAAATATCTCTAACATATGTACCTTTCATTTTCCTGTTGATTGTTGTTTAAATTCTTTTCCTTTTTATTGTATTATAATCTGAGAAAATTCCTTGTTGCACAGGAACGAGGACTCCATGGAGAATATGTATTATGAATAAGATCTGCTATCCTGCCTCTCCATTCCCATCTGCAGCTGCTCATAAGACACACATCCTCAGCTTACAAAGTATTTTATTCCACTACCTTTGAAGAAATAGGCAGGCACAATATATGCTTGCAAATTCTGTCTAGATTCACTTAAATTACAGTTTTTTATAATATGGAAAAATTTTTAAAAATATATTACCATGGATTACCGTCTTTTACTTGAAAAAAAAAGGATGAAAGAAAAGAGATTCTGTAGGACAGAAAAAAAATTAATTACCAAAAAATGAAAAGTACTGATTTTCTAATGTCATTTATGGATTTAAAGTCGTGTTTGTGTTTATTTTAACTCTAATAAAGTAAAATTTTCTGCTCGAACAGAGAAAATACAAAAGCTGAAAAATTAACTACTAATGATTCCTTTTAAAATGTGTTTCTCTAAAGATCTCATTAAAGTTTGTCTTCATTTTAAAATACCTTTGCTTCCCTGTTGAGTTTCAGCATTTACATATTCACATCAAGTCCTGCATAACAACATCCAGGCAGCTTTATTCATAGTAGCCTAAAGCTAGAATCAACTCAAATATCTACCCATTCCTGAATGCAGGATGAAAATGTGCCTGCCATACATCTGCCGTTAATAGCTGGGGCAGTTTAAAACAATGCTGTACTCTCAATGCAGAGGAATCCAAATAGTTTATTTGATGCATGAGGTATGATGAAGAGTTCCATTTTACTTATACTGTATCTCCAAATTAGTGATAAACAATAGGCTGGGATGAGCATTAAGAAAAGACAGGCTATGGGAGGAACCAACTGCCTTCTGATTGAACTTGAGGCCTGCTTCATTGGAGAGAATCCAGTCCTGGCGCTGTAATCCTGGTCCACAACCCACAACTGGGGAGATTTTAGGTCCAAGAAGGGAACTTCGTACTATTATTAACTAAATAGACACAGCATCTGACTGCCGTCTAAATACCTAAATATGTTTATGTTCGTAGACAAAGGCCACTCTCAGCCTTAATCAAGGAAGTCTCTCTCTTCAGTGAAGGGAAATGGCTATAGAGACTTTTGATAAAACAGCGCTATGAAGTGATGGCTGAAGGCTCAACCCTAAAGAAAATATTTGCACCACCCCATCAAAGGTTCAGGAAACACTATGAAAGAGGGGATAGTATTGGAAAGATAAAGATGGGGTGAATGACTAGTAAAGAGCTGTGAAATGCCATCCTCTAGACTCAAAACAAAGCCATTGTGACCCTGAACTCACAACAATGTAGTTACCTAAACTAGACCCCTATGCAAGACTAGACTGGCCTTGTCAGCAGTGGATGGGCAAAGAGTTAATGAGATACTACTCCTTACTGTTCTACTTTAGGCTGCTGATAGATTCTAGGAAAAAGAGAAATGTTGTCTTCAATTGTATCCCTACTGGTAAGTATCCCAGGCTCTAAAGGATATCTCCAAACCCATGGTAACACGGACAATCCTGGTTTAATCAATCTTTCACAAAAGAAATAGAATAGAATTGGAAGAAAGAGATGTGAAGGGAAGGGATTGGGGTAAGCAATAGAAACAGGTAAATGGAAGGGAGGGGAGTAGGGATTCAAGAGTAGTCGGTGTACATTGTGTATCTATGTGAATTTATTAAAGAAAGGAGTAATAAAAATGATTCTTTTTATGGAGTATTATTGAACTCTACATTTAAGGGTTGAAGGGGAGGGAAGAAGCAAGGAGAGGAGCAGAGATAAAAATGATTTTTAATAATATCTGGCTAAACACAGAGATCAGTGCCTTTATCAGACATCATCAGAGAATCAGAATCCACCTGCAGCAGATGCAAACAAATCCAGAGAATCACAGCCATTCTTTACTCAAAGAGAGAGAAAAACTTAGAAACACACATCTCCAAATGGGATGTCTCCATCAAATATCTCCTCTCAGAGCTCAGGGACTCTCCTAGAAGAAGGGGCAGAGTATAAGAACCAAAGGGGATAGAGGACACCAGGAGAACAAGGCCCTGATTGGTTTAAAAACCAACTGAGCAAAGTTCATATGAACTCACAGAAACTGAAGCAGCAAGCACAGGACCTGCATGGGTCTCCATCAGCTTATAAGTTATAGTTTTCAATTTTGTATTTTCATGAAACTCCTGTATGTATAAATGACCAGATCTCTAATTTTTATGCCTGCTCTTGGGTTTCTTTTTCTTCTGTCAGTTTGTCTTGTCAAACTTCAATGTGATGATTTTTGTTTTATTATATTTTTCTTTGTTATATTTGGCAGTTATTTCTTAGAAGCCTGTTCTTTTCAAATGAGAGAGAGAAAGGGAGTGGATCTGGATAGGAGGGGAGGAAAGGTTGGAGGAAGTGGGAGCAGCAGAGGGAGGAGAAACTGTACTCAGTATATAATGTATAAGAAAAGAAACTATTTTCGATAAAAGGGCAAAATAATAAATTTCATTAATAATTTTTTTCTGAAGAGCCAGAAAGGAACTTTGCATGTTGAATTGGCTTGTATAATAAGTGGGGTAAGGACAGAATCCTGTGCCTTTCTCAGAAAACTTTAATCTATATACTTAAACTATTTTTGTATTTCAATAATTTTAAACTTTCAGCATATTACAAAGGTCATAATAGCTTAAATGAAAGGAGGTAGCATTCAAAACAAGATAAAATAATTAATTAAAAAATGTGTACACTTCAGCTCCTAAGATTAGTAGCTTATATTAAAGGTCAAATGGACATGTTAAAATGTCAGTTCTATCAGTCTAGCTATCAAAAAGATGATAGCAGTGTTTAAGCATAAATGTTTTTCTAACAAATAAACATGATAATAAATCTATCTAAGTGCTAGGAAAGAAACATCACCAATACTACTAGAAAGCCATGAAAGAAGAGCAGCAGAGGATGACTGTATAGAGTGGACACAGGCAGATGGTGGGTGCTGAGCCTGAGGACCATGAAGCATCATCTGAGTCTTCTTAAAATGTTGATAGCTAATATATATCAATTGAATCTGTCAAACACTGTCCCAAGTCCTCTGTGTAAGCTCTTATATATTATACCTTTTGTCATATCCATTTTTAAGCACTGTTAGCTGAGTTTACAAAATATATTCAAGATCACAGAAAAATACAGCACAAGTCAGGGTCTCTAACTTTGGAGCACACTCACTTGGTCACTGTTTTGTACAGTTTCTTTTCTCTTTATTTTTTGTAATTTATATTCAGTGTAAGATCAAAGCATATGATTACAGGATCTATTTCCTCTTCTGTGTGGAGATTATGTCACAAAGAAGTAAGATAGGATATAGAGAGAAGTCAGAAAAACTACTGAAGTTAAGGCTGGCTTCACAGGTAGGTGTCCCATCTGTTTGCATAAAAGCCTATATTTGAACTTTTATTTAATTTTATGCTAGGTATCCTGAGTGTTTTTACAGACAGAAGCCCTACATTTGTGTTTTGTACTGAACCCCTAAATTATGCTGCTTGTCCAGGCAGTATTTCATATAAGAGTTTTTAATACCTTGGGTGTCTAGACTCAGACATCTTTGATAACTTGAATCTGTACTACCCTTTCTACCATTCTTCCCTGAGGACTGAATTTCCAGAAGCATCTATTCAGCATGAATTTAGGCAATATACCAGGAGTTTATAAAGATAATTCAACTAGTCAATACCCATAACCACTTTATAAAGAGATTCTATTTATTAGCATTTTGCTTGGTGAGCAAACTTTGGCTCAAAAAGGTTACAGAACATGGAAAAGCTAATTGGGTGAAGTCAACCCTCATTCTTCTAAAACTAAATTAAGTCTTATCTTCAAGTTCTTGTTAATATTACCCTCAGGAGACCTAAGGTCATGTTCTGCCCACTTCTGGTTATGCATTTCTATAGCTATTGACTCAACCAATTATTGGAAAACACCTTTCCACACAAAATATACTGTGAATATCTACCACCTATTAAGGACCTAACAGACCTGTTCTTAGTTCCCAACAATATGTAAATGAACAGACATGAATTCTAAAGTAAATAAAAGAAAGTATTATGAAAAAATCTTGGCAAATTTGCAGTATATTTTTCAAACTATGGAGGGATATATAGCCACCAACTTCTTGACCAGGTAAAGTCACTGACAATCATACAGTATTTTTATTTGTGTATGTTGTCTGATGGTGAAGTCTGTGAACATTACAGCTGGTGTTACGTCTAACCAGTATGTTTAAACTTCAGAGACTGTGATGTGTATCCAGGGACAGAAGAGGCTTAATTTCCTCTCTGATGCTTTTTAATACCTGAGAGAACCTTACATATTTCAGTAGCACTACCCCAGGCATAAAGACAGCAAGAGAGGAAAATAACAACCGCTGAAGGCAATTCGTTATATAATGTAAGTATTTTCCCAAAAAATGGGGGTTGCAGGATAGGGGAAATGTTGCCTTTGTTTGGGCCCACGTCTTAAAATTCAGCCACCTATGAAAAACAATGCCAAACAAAATTCTATTATACTTATGGTTTTAAACAAATTTTAATTACAATAGTGTATCTAAGGTATCTGTAGTTTTCCCGAGAGAATTTTTGGTGAACTATTCAAAAGCAAAATGAGTGTAGTAGCTTTAATTACATGGAAGGAGAGTCAATGTGCATTCAAACTGCTAATGAGAATTTGCTTTCCAAAGTCTCCGTTTCCTTCCTATGCCATGCCTTGAAGGAAAAGCTAAGGTCTTTAACACTATTTTAATGCTGGGTAAGAATCTGAAACGGAAGCTTCTTTCTTTTGCTGAGAGCAATTTGATGATGTGTCGTTCCCCATTTCCTGGGTATTATTGCTTAAACAAAGTATCCACAAAACCCCACAATTTTCTATCATTTCCCAGAGTCACGGTCTTTGTCTGGCATCCTACAGACCTGCTCATGAGCAGCAAAATTCAGGTCACTGTTAAGGATACAGCACTGAGTGTCTCTCATACTACATGCACAATTCACAAGGGGATTTATACTGACACGTCTCATGTATAGGAAGATGACAATTTCTAATGGTTCTTCGGTTTCAACACTAATGTAAGTGTACCTGAGTGATGTCCCAAGTACATTAAAGAGACCCAATGTCTACGTAGCATGCCCTTTTTGTGGCTTAATTAATAACGGCATACTTTTCTTGTGGACTTTATTGGTCATCAGATTTGTTGTGGTATTGCTGTCTTCTCTGATCATTTCCTGGGTAAATTGCTCATTCATGAAGAGACCCATATCCATTGTCACATGCCTGCAGTGGCATGAAGACAGCCAGCCTACTAAGTGTAGGGACCAGGAGACATGACCTTACTACTGAAAAAAATTCAAAAAATTGCAATTCAAAATGGTTATTGGAAAATGTGGACATTTGAAATAAATAGGGAGTCTGTCCATGGTAAGACAGAAAATTTAAGAGAAATGATTGGAGGCAATGAAGTATTATTTCCTCTAAACTTGGCATAGTCCCTAAAGATGAGCACGTAAGGACATTGACCAAAAATCAGTTGATTCTTTTTTAAAGAAATGTTATTAAAAGGCCTGTTAGAGCTCACAGTTAAGGTGGTCACATGATTTGCAATGTAGAAACATGTTTAATGGTAAAAAGATTAACGATAGAGCCATGTGGAAGTAAGCAACATAGAGCATTGTCAAAGACAAAGCTAAAACACTCCTCCAACACAGACCGACACCTGGAGCAGGTGGGCAAGCTGGCCTTGTGATCATAAGAGTGGGAGACCTATTCCCGACCCCGACGGGCTGTAACACTCGAGAGAGCAGGTCCTGCAGTCCGCCAGGCAGCACAGCAGATCCAAACTTGTTAATGGAGGTATGGGTGAGCACGGGACAGCAGTCTGCATAGTACCCATTTCTAATCCAGCCGGCCAACCCTACAAATGCCTAGGCCCAAGCCCAGTATTATCATTTGACCTTCCCTAACATCGACCCTATCTATTGGGCACCTGAAGGAACCTGACCGGCAGACACAAAGCTTCAGGATCTGCACAACACAAGACACCAGCGGGATATCCATGAAGAGCCCTAGTGAGGACCCCTCACTCCCCACCCCCTTTACTACTATAAAAACCCAACTGAGCTCGGGGCTCTCCGTTTATTCCAACACATGGGACATGCAGAAAGACTGAGTTTGCAAACTTGCATAAAATAAAGTCTCTTTGCTTTTACATACAGGATTTGGTCTCCTTGTTAGCTTTTGGGGGACTTCATGGAATTGGGCATAACATTTGGGGGCTTGTCCCAGATTCCCCCAAGCTCACTGGGACTACCACCCATAGAGCCTTCAACCGACCAGGAAGTTTTCTCAGTTTTGTTTCTTGTCTCATGTCTTTCTGGAAGTGGGCCCAGGAACCGTAAGAGCCTGTAAATGATCTAGGCAAATGAGCAAAATGATCACAGGCGGGATGCCTGGAGGAGACGTCCCCAGGGTCCTTCAGCTGAGGGTGGTTCCCTCTGGTGAAACACGCGGGTAGCAATCTCAGTTCTGTGGAGAGACACACAGATAGTGGTCTCACTTCAATAGGTGAGCGGGTTGTACCCATAAAACAGCTTGAGACTGTTGTCTTTGGTTTGGTTCGGTGTCACTGTCTTGTTCATTGTTCCACGTGTCTGTGTGTTGTTCCTGACTTAGACTGCCACTGACGATATGCGACAGACTCAAATCATGAATTCTGACTTTGATATTGTGATCACTTACAGAACTGGACTTTAGAGACAGAACCATAAGCATAGGGGTATGTTTTCCTAAAAGGATAAGAAAAATAACCTCTACCCGCCGCCTTAAACATATCATGAAAAGGAGTCAGCCTTGGCCCCAAGCACGAGGCTGCTGGCTGTGGGGCAGCGTGCCTGAAGGAATGGGTGGCTGGGCTATGCAGCCTCGTTGTTGCAACATAGCAAGGCTGCCAGCCACAACTGTAGGGGGCAGATGTATACCAATAGGATTTCAAACACTAAACAAGGAATCTGGGGTTAATTGCTATGGCTTGGAGAGGTTTACAATCTTTTCCCCCAATGCTGCATACCACCCTGCCCCTCCCATGCTGATAGATGAGTTCCCTCCACCTGCCCCTGGAGACTGTGTGCCTCAACTTTTGGTCAAACCTGACTAAGGTTTGGCTCTGTGGGTCAAGGACTCTGGCTATAGGTGTTGCTGCAGTGGCCATGTTGTGACACTGTAGCCAGACTTCCCTCCACCAGAGAGAGCTGCTTTGGTCATTCAGATTCAATGTGTTATAAATATCCATCATCATTTATAGGGGCTAGTTACAAATTATTATTGGTTAAAGTATATAAAATAACTGTTGTTGATCGCAAATGTTTCACGCTGGTACAGGATATGTAATGTAAACTTAAAGGTTTTTTGTTATAGTATATACATGTTTCTGTTCTTGTTTAAAATATTGTAGCCATACATTGTATCATACACCACTGAGGGAAACCACAAGAAAGACTTCGGTAAACTATGTTTGCTGTGGTTTCTCATACATGCAAATACTAAATATGCTTGTTTTGTTGAAAGGTTTTTCTATGTAAGTTTTCTTGCAAGCATGGAGCTAAGCAAAAATGGTCTGGCTATTTTTGCTGTCTCTGCCACCCATCACTGCGGTGGCAGTGACTTCAGAAATTTATCACTGAGCTCTGATTTTTTAATTTGGGTTAGCAGAAATCCAGATGACTTTTTGGTATAGATTATGTTACAACTGCTATATGCTATTTTTTAATTGAAAATCTGGTTTTAAAATGGGATTATGGTTCTTCTTTTGTTAGATCCATGTTTTATTTACTTAAAATCTATGCATGAATAATTTTAAAGAAACCATAAGACATAATTCCATTTTAAATTTTGGATTGCCATTTTGCTAAAGTTAAAAGAAAACAATGCCACATGATTTCACCATCATTTTTGATTAAAGACGACCACGTGGAGTGGGCCTAACAAATCTCCAAGATAGTTTGGATTGGGATAGAGTTTTACATGATGATCCATGTCCCCTTCTAAAGTATTAAATCTTCACCTCAATGTTTTTATACTCAAATGTATCTTGCTCTGCCAGCTAGACTTTTTTAATTTAAAGAGTCAACCAGGTGATAATAGTTATAAAAACATAAAGGGATCATAAGAAACAGCTGAGGTTTACAAACGTACAGCAGGTCTAGAGTCTCAAAGAATGTGCAGTTGCAACAATTGACCTTAATAGTTTTAAAAATGCCAGTGTCAGGTGATAGTCACCAGAAATACCAGCTACAGAGAAATGGAGCAGGCTGAGATCTAAAAGACAGGCTGTATATGCTGTCGAGGGTGGGATTAAATAAGCACTTTATTATTGATATTCTTGTTATTGCAAGAAGACATTTAAGAGATTTTATTTTTTTAGAAAAAAAATTAAATAAATTTATAAGTCTGTGAGATATCTGTGCTATAAAATGTTTTATATTATGTTTTATATTGTTAATATTTGAACTTAAAAGGCTAAAAATTAGGGTCAGAGCCATAAGCACCAAAAGCTAACCAGAAATGGAAATGTTCATTTCTTGTGATGCAGAAGACAATGACCTAAGCAGTTTGACAGAGGGCTTGAAACATCATCGAAGCCTATGAATCACAATCTTTTAGAGGTTGTACAGGGGAAGTCTGGGACCACCTGCATGTCAGATGTTTGAATTGAGATTCACACCATAGGCGAAACTGCAGTTGTAAAATAACAAAGGGAAACATTCTGTAATGGGAGGATCCCTAGTACATGGAAAACTGTATTAAAAGGTAAAAGCATTAAAAATATTAACTAATAGTTTAAAATATATTTCCTTGTTCAAGGTCTAGTCAGGCTTAAAAATGTATGTTTAGCCTCCTTATCTTTGCTAACTTTGTTGGGTTTAAGCTATTTGGATAAACTAAGTCATAAATTTTTGTATTGATACTAAGAGGTTTGGACCTCCTCTTCTGGGGAAAGAATGTTGTTTCTATGTCAATCAATCTAGGGTAATGAAAGATTCATTAATGATAGAGAACAGAACATTCACAGGGAAGCCGGATGAAAACTTGTTCAACTGGTCTTTTTGGTTAACAACCTTGCTTTCAGCTCTAAGAGACTCCTAATGATCTTGCTTCTTCTTATCAACAGACTGATGGCTTTTGCTCAAGAATGGGTCAATACTGTTCAACTGATGATACTGAGGTTCCAGTATCACCCCCTTGAGCCCCTGGACAGACAGGACCCATGACTGAGTCCTGTCATCGGTATGTGTGAAAGGGGAAAAATGTAGGGCCCAGGGCAGCTTTCCCAGGTCAACTTGGTAAACACCTGCCAAGATGGGTTCTACAAATCAGCAGGAAGGTAGACCTGAGTCTCAATTTGCCCTAGGGCAATGCTAGCTCTTAGACTCCCCCATGTTCCCATTTCACCCTGGAACCTGGTCCTTGCCTTTGCAGGAGATAGCCTTAACAGCTAGATATAAACTTGTTCTGTGTTTACCTTTGGAATTACTAATTCGGTTTCTATATTAGCTTTAATTCAAAATCATTACAAAGTGTGGAGTTCTAGTCTTATGAAAGCTGATAACTTATTATAGACTGTTAGGAAATACAAGTTAGTCAGTCATCTTTAAAGTACTGATATAATTAGTTACAGAGATAAGCCTTATTTAGTTCCCTGTATATGTTTTCAAAGTCAAACTTAAATAATGAAAAACAAAGCTTATCTAATCAGACATTCCTAGGCATCCCTCGTACTTCAGAGATCTGCAGAATGTGGCATTTAAAATAATTAAAAAGCTTATTATATTAGACATAGACTGCAAGATCCTAGCAGTAACCCAAGGTCCCCAAAGAAGATGATAGGACACCATGATGTCTCCACCTGGATTATGACAACCCTGACTACGGGGCAAGATGCCCCAGTACAAAATCTGCTGCCAGGACCTGGTCCAGATTGTGGACAAACAGCAGGACCTTGTAGAATTGATTGCACCACTTTTGCCTAGACAAAATAAGGTCAGATTTCCATGTCCCTCTTCCACAGAAAAAGAAAAATTCACCTTATAGGCCTGGCTTAGACAGTAAGACTGCTGTTTTGGATACTTCTGCCTCCAATACTATGGAGACCTGGGTATGACTAACTCTATACGGACTCTGGTCCCTGTCACTTTTAATAGATTCAGAAACTATTTGGTCTGTACTCAGATATACTTTATTTATCCTTCTGAGATCTCTGATAGTATTAATGGCTAGGGCAGTTATAATGTCAGTTTAACAGCAAAAGGTATCCAGATTTCTTCCACAAAGCTATAGCCAACTTGTTAGCTCATTCTAAAGCTATCATAGATGGTTCTCTGGACAGCAGAAAAATATGCATGCTTCTAACCAAAATCTGTAATTTTTGTTAGGACTCAAATGTATGATTCTATTTCTTCTGTTTACAAATACCCGTTATCTGTTCTTTTTCTACAATATAGGTTTTTCTTTAAGTAAATAAATTTTAATTTTTTTTTCCTAGTTTAAACTTATCTCAATAGGTTTCCGCTTGGCAAGCAGATGCTATGTAAACATCAGTTGCTGATTACAACCTGCTCTGAATGGTGGTAAGCGCTGAACTTTCTGAAAGCTGATGTGAACCAGTCAAACTGATATGAACACTCTCTGTCCCTTCAACAAAGTCTCGTGAGTGCCCTATTGCCTAAATTTTCTCCCTACCTTTGGCTAGCCTTGCAACCTGCTTGTGCCTGGATAACAACATCCCAATGTCAGCTTGAAGTAGTTGTGGAAAGGAACATGTTGTCCCATGCTCCCTGCCCAACATAGGTTAAAATAGGCTGAGACAAGGGGGAACTCCCTGGCATGGGGGACAAGATAACTACCTATAGTGCCTGTTGTTATACTAGAAAAAAATGGATTTATTATTTTCAGTAGTTCCATACCTCCTTAAAACCAGGGGCAAGCAGGACCCAAGATTGGGTCCTGTCATCAGCGCTTGTGAAGGGGGAAATGTAGGGGCCAGCCATGATAAGCTAAATATGAACAGATCACCCAAAGGTCTCTCTCTCTCTCTCTCTCTCTCTCACACACACACACACACACCTACATGAATATAAAACACTCATGCACAAGAATAAAGTCTAATAAAATATACCAATGAAAAATTACATTCCAAGAATCTTATATGGTGAACATTATTAGAAACATGCCGACTTTCTCAACACTGAATTCCCCAATCCATATTTATTGCTGACTCAAATGAGAGAGACAGGAACACAAAGAAAAATTGTCTCCAGTCTTACTATTCAATTTATAGTTCACAGAACAGTCTGCAGGTCCTGGGAGCTTGTTAAAACCCTGCAGTTAAAAACCACAGGTTCCTATTCAGAGCCATTGAATTAAAAAACAAACAAACAAAAGTAGTAAGATGAGCTACTTTTACACCCAAACTTACATTTTCTAAGTCCTAGACTGTGTCATAGTTCTGGCTAAGCTTATGGCAACATGACATATGGCAAAAGCTTGGCATTTTGATAGAAGCAACCTCAATTGGGAAAACACTCCCAGCAGACTGGCCTGTGGGCAAGCCTGTTGTGCATTTTCTTGATTTGTGATTGATACAGGAGAGCCTAGCTCATTGTAGACTATACCAGCCTGAGTTGGTCATTCTGGGTGCAATAAAAAAGCACGCTGAGCAACCACAGGGAGCAAAGCAGAAAGCAGCACTCCTCCATGGCCTCTGCATCTGTTCCTGCCTCCAGGCTCCAGCCCTGACTTCTCTGAATGATGGACTACAAGCTGTGATTGAAATTAAGCTATACTTCTCCAAGTTGCTTTTGGTCATGATTGTTTCATCTTATCAATAGAAATCCTACCTAAGACAGTGATCTTATAAAAACATCATTTAGAAGAATAAAATTACGATGATACAAAAATGTTTGAACTTGAGTTTGGGTTATGGACCACAGAATAAAAAAAAATCACTATTAAAAAAAATCACTATTCCAGAGCTTAGACCAGTCATATGAATCCTAAATGTCTTACCTTACGTTAACCAAAAATCCACAAGGGGACTTTACAAGTAATCTTTCCATCATTTTTCATACCCTTGTAAAACACCATTGTGCTAATTTTAGATTACATGATCAGAAACTGTTGAAATAGGAAGCGGTGGGGCTGCGTCCCTAACACCCCGGCCGCTTGGCTAGCTCATGCCCGAAATAACAACACACAAAGTGTATTCATTTAAGAACTGCTTGGCCCATGAACTCTAGCCCTTACAGGCTAATTCTCGCACCTGGACTAGCCCATTTCTAATAATGCATGTAAGCACCCCAAGGTGCGCTTACCGGGAAGATTCTAGCCTCTGTCCATCCTGGGAGAGTTGAGCATGGCATCTCTGCTCCAGCAGAGCTGTCGGGTCTCTCTGGAAGCAGCGCAGAGTCTGACCTCACTTCCTCTTCCGCCCAGCATCCTATTCTGTTTATTCCACCCACCTATGTTCTAAGCTATGAGGCCAAGCAGTTGGTTTATTATAATTAACCAATTACCTTCCTCCACCAAGAAACATTCTTGGCATCCCAAACACTTTTATCTGGAGCTATCAAATGCTATAACTGGGCTGTAGTAGGAAAGCAAGAAAAACTGGTTATTTCTAAGATTTTATTTGCAGCTAGCATATTGAAATACTACAAAAATTCTGAAAAAAAAACCTAATATGCAAGAGACAACATGGGACCTTTTATGGGATGACAGAATAATTAATTGGTTGTATCATGGCCAAAGGTTATTAGTGAAGCAGCTGCTTTTTTATGAAATCTGTGTGATCTATAGCCAAAGGGTTACAGCTAAAGAAAAAACGAGGTCTGTTTACTTATGACACTGGTTCTTTTTAATTAAGAATTTTCTTCCCTTCTTGCCCTTCTGTAACAATTTCCAATGAATAAAGCAAGTGGTTAACTGTGAGTACAGACTGATTGAAGATTTACCCATGTCCCAGATTATTAGACACAATGAGTAACTGTAGAAAGGGGAGGGCAATACACTACCAAGCTCTACCTGAGGACTCCAGATGCCCCCAATAGTAAAAGTCATGACCCAATAGAGGTTGAAGGGATCATCTCCTTTCTTTGAATAGTAAAAGGTTATCAGTAAGTTCTATTTACAGTTGGGTTGGGACAAGAGCAAAAACAATACACTAAGAGGGAAATAAATATGTAAGGATTTAACTTGTAAAATAAAAGTAAGGAGGGCCTTGGTAGTCTGAAAAAGCCACCAAAGCCTAAGGCCAGTCTGACTCTGAGAAGAGGAGAAAGAAAGGGGATATTGAGGAGCATTACCCTGGGCTGCTATGAGGCATAAGGAGGTTGCCACCAGAACATATTACATCTCAAATCAGTTGTGAAACAAATTTCTGTTATCCCCTCAAAAAAGTCTGATTAAATATTCCTGCTCTAGTTTGTCTCCTCCCGGAAAAGGTCACAGAGAACCTGACCTTTGTCAGAACATGGGAACAGGTTCCGAGCACAGCAGCTGGGCATTTTCAGGACTATGTAAAGGCCAGGGGATATCAGAAATTGTCCTAGGGCATCACCTGGGCTCTTCAGCTTTCCTACATGCCCCTTCAAAAGTTGGTAATAAAAAAAAATGTTGGTAATAGGCTGGGAAATAGTGGCACACGTCTTTAATACCAGTATTTAGGAGGCAGAGGCAGGGAGACCTCTGTGTTCGAGGCCAGTTCCAGGACAGGCTCCAAAGCTACACAGAGAAACCCTTTCTCAAAGCAAGCAAACAAACAAACAAAAATCCAAAAACCAAACCAAAGTATGAACAAGAACAACAAAAGGGTAGCAATAAAGACCATTTACCTTTACCAGTACAATACTTTCTTATTAGCTTGCTGGTCTCTGAACACAGAGACCAATGTATACTGGTGATAATGTTTAATTCATAGCTTACTTGGATCCTAGCTTTGTTTTTAAACTAGTAGATTTTTCTGTTTCTCTGTCTTTGCCTCTCTCTATCTCTGTCTCTCTCTTCCCTTTTTCTTTTCCTTTCTCTCCTTCCTTCCCTCCTTCATGTGTTTTGTTTAGAACCAGTCTTGCATTTAGATAACAATTGGTGTCATAGAGGAGGGAAACCAAAACATTTTTATTCATAATGGTGGACGATGATGGTCACTTGAGTCATTGATAATGGCAGGGAAATGGGCCACCTCCACCTCCAGCCCTTGACTCCTGCATCCACAAGTCTTCCTTGTCTGGGAACAGAGTACTAAAGAGTATGGTATATTTAAGAAATATACCATATCCTCAGGATGCATTCTAAAACTTTTATCTAAGTAAACACTTGAACTATAACCTTATGAGGCCGTTTCACTCTTCTCTAGAAACAGATGCTTCATAACACACTGTGTGATACTTCTGCTAACTCCTATTTTTGATCCTTTATTAAATACAGTCCTGTGTAGGTTTCCATACCTGTGTGGTTTAGCATCAATAAACTCTTAGATGGGAATGATGACTGATTTTAAGCACGCAGAAAAAGCAAATGCAAACTTGCAAAAGTACCTCTCTGTCAGGATGCTTGCTAGCCCTTTCAGGACAGAAGACATCCTATGTGCTCAGTTCCACAGAGACTGGTCAGTCTCCTTGAAATATAGTATTGTCCTGAAGACCCAATTTTTTTTCTAGGACTAAAATCTCAAAGCAGGGACAAACAGTATTTCAGTACTCATTCATTCCTGCCTGTGGCAAAACACCAATGTCAACTGGCTGCCATTGTTCATGTATCCACAGTGAAAAATATTTCCATGCAGTCAATTGTTTAGGATATTAACAAAATATTCACAAGTTGTATCTACTTTCATATGCTCATCCATATTCTAGTACTACTTATATCTACTATTTCCAATTGTTAATCTTCTATTTCACTGAGCAGAAGGCAAGGCCATATCTTAATTTATATATTATATATTATTAAGATTGTGTGTGTGTGTGAAGAAACAGAAAGACAGGAAGAAAGAACAAAAGAAGGGAAGGAAAGAAGGAAGGAAGGAAGGAAGGAAGGAAGGAAGGAAGGAAGGAAGGAAGGAAGGAAGACATTAATTTTCAGAGACTAGTCTATACAAACATAGAGACCCACAATCTCCCTTCAGTAATCAGAAGGCCCAGGAAGAATGTGTTTTAGTTTCAATAAAACAGTAAATGCCTAAGGACCAGGACATAATGAATGGAGGGAGTCTTAATTGAATCTTTTAAGCCCCATGAACCAGAAATATCTCTGGCACAAGGAATGAGAATATAACTTCCCAGAGCTCAAGTAGAGAACAAATTTACTATTCCATGACATTTCTGTTCAATTTTTACCCCCAATAAATTGAAAGATACCATTCCACATTTCTGAGGGTAATCTTTATTAGGTCTGTGACTTGAATGCTAATTAGTTTCTTCTGAATGTAACTTTACAGATGAACTAAAATTATCTTTTGACTGTCTGAGTATCCTCTACAAAAGTCAAGTTCACAGATGAAATTAGCCACCACAAGCCATGTTCTTTTCCTTTCACATGTAATATATAACTAGGTTTATCCTACAGTGCCACTAGTTGGAAGTTTTTCTTTTTCTCATGCTACTATTTAAAGGAACAAAACCAAAAGTCAAAAGTTTACCAAAAGTATCATTGGTTCCACACTCAAGAAATAATACCATTGCTGACCTAACAGCTATGGCTGAGTCTAAAATTTGGTGAAGTTCACAGTAACCTGTAAACATCCCCATAGGATCTCCCATTCCATCTGCATCAGTTTAGTTTGTTATGACTACAATCCATAAAGTAAAGGCCCTGAGAATGGTCAAGAAACATCTAAATAGAACTTAAATTGCTATGGGATTTCGCCGTTCCAAAAGCATTTGATGTATCAGTAGAATAATTGATCTACATAAATAATACGGTAAAATTTCTATACATATACCCTCATATGAAAGAGCAATGATGTCTATGAAAGAGAAAGTGCTGAGGAAGTACACCACACTCTCTGTTACTCTTGTACATTAACCAATCTTCTTTACAGAAAATGAAGTCCTAGAAAGAAAAGAAAATAGGCAACACCCTGGCACTTCTTTTCCCTTCAGAAATTCCTTGCTTGTCCATGAATGGACAGAAGAGAATGTTTATAGAATGCAATCAAACCTCCGACTTACATCTGTGCTATTTCAGTCTTCTAGCAAGAATAGTGTGCATATACGTGTACAAGCTTTCAAGTACAAACTATGCCTTTCAGAGATCCTAGATAAGGGGAAGACTCCTACTTAATGCCATTATTGCACACCATGATAATTAATGTAATAATTCAA
This sequence comes from Alexandromys fortis, assembly GCF_014885135.2. Lineage (NCBI taxonomy): Eukaryota > Metazoa > Chordata > Mammalia > Rodentia > Cricetidae > Alexandromys > Alexandromys fortis. Next base: position 6,963,397 of record NW_026067946.1, read on the forward strand.
ACTGATTATTTAATATTTTAACTTCTAAGGACTTAGAACATTAAATATTATTTTAAAAGCACTATGAAAAGTCAAAAGAGGGACTATAGGCGAGAGGAAAATGATTTATATTTATCAACACCTTTTCCTCCTGCCCTTTCAATAAAGGTCACTACATTTTCATTTTGAAGCAGTCCCTGTAAATTATGTAACTGGCCATGCCTGATGAATTTCACCCCCCATAGTTTAAGATCTGGAGACAAGCAATGTCTTAGCTGGGATGTCAGTTTTAATGTAGAAAAAAACCACGGTTCAGACTTAGAACACCTAAGCATTGATTATTCATCTGATAAACCTGCATAACATTTCATTAGCTTGACACCTTGGGGATATGCTCAATGCACTCTATACTAAAACCAGTGCAGCTGACAGATGGTTATGATTATATGTGTCACTCTGCTTCCAAGGTGGGCCTCTATCACCATTCCAAAATGGTTTGATGCAATCTCCGAGGACCTATTGATTTTTCTCTACAGTAGGCATTATGCCTGAGCTCAGACTACATAGGGCCTATGATCACAGTGTTATGTGACACATTGTTGAAACCCTGAAGATCAGCCTTTACCTATAAAACAGGCTAAAAATGAAGCACCTGATGTTAGGGGAGAAAGGGAGAATTTATCCAAGTGACATTTGCCTATCATTGGCCTGTGTCACCTATATGTCTTAGTGATTTTTTTTAATTGTTGTGGTAAGATACCATGACCAAGACAACTTATAGATAGAAGAATTTCTTGGGGACTTGCTGTTGAAGAGGGTGAGTTTATGACCACCATGGCAAGGACAATAAGTGCAGGCAGGAAGGCAGGCATAGTACTGGAACAGTGGTTTGGAACACATATCTTGAGTCAACAACCATGAGACAGAGAGAGACAGAGAAAGAGAGATGTAGAGAGAAAGAGAGAGAGAGAGACAGAGACAGAGAGCACTAGCTGAGAATGGTGTAGGCTTTTCAAACTTCAAAGTTCATCCTACCTTCTTCAACAAGATCATACCTCCTAATCCCTCCCACACAGTTCCACCAAGAAAGGACCTAGCATTCAAATATATGAGCCTATGGGGACATTCTTAGAATTTAAATTACTATGGGATTTCATCATTCCATATATAATATTATGGTGGTTTGAATAACCACCATAGTATTATAACTCCATTCTGATGCTACTGATAGTTCAAATTCTCTAAAAATTTGCATGTTTTTCCAGCTCTAAATCTGTGAAAATAAACCTTCACATTGGAAGTGATCTCTATTGGGCAATTAAGCCAGTAATATATGAAAGTCATCAAATCATTGCCTGCTCAACTCAGCTTTTGCTTAACATACATCTTTAAAAATAGTTTATTACACTGACTAAATTAAAAGGAACATTTCATCATGGATTGTAATTGTATCCATAAGTTATCTATGATCTTGCATAATAAGACAAAAATTTCCAGGGTTGGAAGTTTAATACATCATCACATATGCAGTATTTTATATCAAGGAAAAATAATATCACTTAAAGATTATTAAAAATTAATTGATATATTTTATTTGTTATTAAGCAAAATGTGTATCTTTGTCTCTGCATACACACACACATGCACACATGCATACTACTTTGTTTCATTATGTGACAGAATTCAGTGTGACAACAGACCTTTTTTTAGTAAAATGCCCTTAGGTTAAAATAGTAAGTGGGAAACATCTATCACTGGTAGCTAGAGGAATCAAAGTCTATCAAACCACAAACCATCACACTGCATTTTCCCTTTCTTATATCCTCAAGTGTACAGTGCAGTAAGATGCCTGCCAGTCTCTCAGATATGAAACATGAAGGGAACCAATCAAAACTGATTTATTCTCCTGGATTTCATCATAAACTTGATGATAATATATTGTCACTTGGTCTTGAGAATTACACCCTGAAATCTCATTGGCTCCTTGTAACAGGTTCATGGCACTGTATGATCTTGTCTGAGTTTCTATACTATGTTTTTGGCTAGAACCCATGGTTGGTGCTTCCTCTTCTCGGTGTTTTTCCTTTCGAAATTTGAGTTAAGATAAATTCCCATGGTGAAATTATGATTTTTGAACAGCTTACTTAAGGTGCAAGAATATTATTGAAGGTTCTAGCACATACTCAGATCTGGCAGGTCTCTGAATCAATAATAAGTAACCATAGGAATTCTCTAGTACTCAAACCTCTGGTGTTATGTCTGAGAGTTTTCAACTCAGTTTGGAGAAATAGTCCCTCCCATTATCTAAGAATTATTAAATTATGAAGACATGGGAAATCTACTACCTCTTGTCTGAGAGTTTATTTTTTATAAAGCTTGACTATAAAAGTCTGCTCATGAGGAACCAGGGCTGTTGATCTCAGCCTTGTTGTATGCAACGGAGAATGAGCCTTTCTTCTAGGCCTTTGTTAAGACTCTTAATTGGTCTGTATCAAAATGTAAAGGAAAGGAAGTCCTGGATGTGTTCTTCTCTGACTACTTCCTCAATTTTGATCCCAGAAACCCAACAAAGTACCTGCTGGGCAGAAGAGTATGTTCCAGGTGGTTCATTATTGTTGAAGACAATTGTGGAATACTCCTTTGCTCTGAGATGTTCCTGTGGCTTCTCTGAATCATGACTCTGGAGTGATTTTCGTGCTTTGTTTCCTTTCCTTTGGTTTTTCTGTAGAGACTCTGCTCAGAATCCACTTTTGAGTCTATTCTATTCCACTTCACTCTGTCTTTTTAAAATTCTCAAAAATACTTACTAAACAACTTCTATCCCCACAACCATTTCTCATCCCTGCTAATACTAGATTACACAAATCCACACAAAAAGCTAGAAATAGCATTAGTTACTTTAATCATCGACTTATCAAAACCTTGGCCAAAGAAATGTAGTGCATAAAAGAATTATTTAAGCTCAAAGCTAGAAGGAACAGCCGCCATGGCTGAGAAGTGCCCTAAGAGTAAGGTCACATTGTTTGGACAGTAAAGAAACAGAGAGAGGGGAACGTTGGTGCCAAACTGACTGGCTTTCTCTGTTTTTTCATTTTTATTCAGCCCAGGAATTTATAATCAGGATGATTTTTCTCTATGCAATTAAAATTTCTGAAACAACCTTGTAAGTATAACTCAAGGGTCTGGACATTTGTAAACCCAGCCAAGTTACTAATATCATCTCAGATACTATTTCTTATTTTTTCCTTTTTTTACATTTTTTTATTCAATTTACATACCAACTACAATTCCCCCTCCTTCCCTTTCCCCACCTTCCTCCCACCCCATTGCTTCACAGAGATGGTAAGGCCTCCTATGGGGAGTCAACAAAGCCTGCCATATCAAGTTGAGGCCTGAACAAGCCCTTGCCTCCCATAGGTAGGATGAGCAAGGTATCCCGCCACTGGCAATGGGCTTCAAAAAGCCAATTCATCCACAAGGGCTAAGTATTGCTCCCACTGCCAGAATCCCTCAAAAAAACCAAACCACACAAATGTCACCAATATTCAGCGGGCCTAGTTTGGTTAAATGGCCAAAAATATTTAAGGAATTGCTCAATATCCTGAGTCATCAGGGAAATTAAAAACAAAATGACCCTGAGATACCATCTTACACCTGTCAGAATTGCTAAGATCAAAAACACTAATGACAGCTTATGTTGGAGAGCATATGGCATAAGGAGAACACTCCTCTACTGCTGGTGGGAGTGCAAACTTGCACAGCCACTTTGGAAATCAGTATGGTGGAGTCTCAGAAAATTGGGAACCAACCTACCTCAAGACCAAGTGATACCACTCTTGGGCATATACCCAAAGGATGTTCAATTGTACCACAAGGACACCTGCTCAACTATGTTCATAGCAGCATTATTCACAATAGTCAGAATAAGTAAAGAGCCTAGATACCCCCCAACTGAAGAAGGAATAAAGAAAATGTGGTACATTTACACAAGGGAATATTACTCAGCAGTAAAAACCAATGACATTATGAAATTTGCAGGCAAATATATGGAACTAGAGAAAAACATCCTGACTGAGGTAACCCAGACCCAGAAAGACAAACATGGTATATAATCACACGTAAGGGGATATTAGATGTAAAGTAAAGAATAACCAAGCTACAACCCACAATGCCAGAGAAGTTAGGTAAGAACCTTAAGAGAATCCAAAGAGGGACATGCATGAATCACCCTAGGAGGGGGAGATAGATAAGATCTCCTGGGTAAACTGGTAGGTGGGGGGGTGCAGAGAAAGAGGGGAGGAGAAGAAGGAAAGAATATGAGGGAACAGGGTGGCCATGGTTGAGTTGGGGGAAGGATGAAGAGGGAATCCAGTGAAAAAGATATCTTGATATAGGGAGTCATTATGGAGTCAAGGGAGAAAGCTGGGGCTAGGGAAACATCCAGGAATCTACAAGGATGACCTCAGCTAATAGTCCTAGCAGTAGTGGATAAGGTACCTGAACAGGCCTTCTCCTGGAATCATCAGACAGGTGTCTATCCTAGTTGTCATCTAGAACTTTCATCCAGTAACTGATGGAAGCAGATACAGAGATCCACAGCCAAGCACTGGGCCGAGTTCCTGGAATCCAGTTAAAAGGAGGGAGAAGGGATTATATGAACAAGAGGTCATCTGTATGACTGTAATTAGGGTAAGATGTGGGAAAGGTCATATCAAATAAATTAATCAGATATTTGTTGAATGAGCTTTAAATTTTAGTTTCTACCTTCATTATCAAAAAATCATTAATTAATGCATATCATTTACATTCCAAACTTATTCATTCATTATAAGTATTTACACTTTGTTAATTATGTATCAGGCTATGTGCTAGATGCATAATGATAAATAAGGTTAACATTCTTTCATGAAACATGCATTCTATGGAGGACAAAGATGTTATATATTATCTAAGCATTTTCAAGTTCATTACAGAGCAAAAGAAGTGTTCTATAAGAAATAAACACTGATGATATGCATAGTATTTTTATAATTGATCTTTAGAAAATCTAGCCAGACATATCTCTCAAGCTATAAGACCTTTGCACTGTATTTTGAATTAGTCATGTAAAATGTTACCAGAACGTTATGAGCTGAGGAACAAACATGTGGAATTAAAGTGATATTGCGTACTCTGATTGCAAATCAAATCATAGAAAGATGTTGAGAAGCTGAATGGTAAGAAATAGTATCTGTCAGTTCAGATTCCATGAGCTCCCACCAGCTTAGGTCAGTTTTCTCAGTGGCTTTCTCCATCATGACCTTGATCCCTCTTGTTTATATCTGCACGTGCTGTGACGCCGATATGTAGAACATAGCAATGACTTTTGGTGAAGGCACTGTGAGGTGAGAACAGATACCTGAAACAGCTCACATTACCTCTAAGCGCCCTGGAATATCAGTGAGCAAAGCTAACTGACTGTGAAAAGAAATGGACAAGCAAATCAGGGTCAATAATATCTATTTATTGATTGATTTACTATGAGACAGGGCTCACAGTCTCTGTAAAACCCAGGCCAACTTCACATTCATGACACTCTTGCTTCAGCTCTGGTGTGTGAGGCTATAGATAGGCTCCACTGCACTGCTTTTATTAAAAATATTTTATAAACTCTTTTGCTATACTGTATTTATTTAGTGTGTGCTGTGAGTACAGCATGCATGTGACAAGGTAGTAGATTAGAAGACAGCTTAGTATTTGTTCTATTGCCTACTCACGTGTTCCCAAGAACCACACTCAGGCCATGAGACTTGACAGTAAACACCTTTCCCCACAGGGCTCTCTTGCTGGCCTACCACATTGGCTTTAATGTGTGTGTGAGTGTGTGTCTGTGTCTGTGTCTCTGTGTGTGACACACACACATATATATGTTGTTTTTTATTTTATTTTTGTTGAACTCTATCAATCTAAAGTTATGAAAGCAACAATTTACCAATAAAATGAATTTTCTACTTTCTTATATCTTTTACAGTTCCATAAATTGTCTTCAAAGCAATGAGGGACATGGGGATGGAAAGGCAGCTCATAAGTTAAGAGCATTTGTTGCCTTTGCAGAGAACCCAGGTTCCATTCCCAGCTCCCACATGGTGGTTCATAACCCTTTGTAACCCCAGCTTCAGGATATGTGATGCCCTCTTTTTGCATATATGTGCACCTGACACACATATAGTGCACACAAGTACATGTAGGCAAATACTCACACACGTGAAATAAAAACAAAATAAATCTTTCAAAAAGTGATGAGAGAAATATGATATCTTTTTTAGACGTGCAGATGAAAATGTTTCTATTAGCAAGATAGATGTGATGTCTAAAAGCATACTGCAAACATTGGCACTATTTTCTATTTGATTCCTCTAAAGATCAATAAACAAACCTATAGCACTTTAACTTGCCCAATGCAATTTATTATTTATCAATGTACATAGGGAAGAGTGTGTCTGGGTGTGCTTTTTTCTTTTGTGTGTGTGTCTCAAAATATCTGTTATTACATTTTATTAGATTTTTATATTTTATACTTTTTATTTTTAAAATTTTAGTACAATATATATTTTTTAAAAAGATTTATGTATTATGTATATAGTGTCTGTCTGCATACAGAAGGAGGCACTGGATCTCATTACAGATGATTGTTAGCCACCATGTGGTTGCTGAGAATAGAACTCAGGAAGTCTGAAAGAAAACTCAGTGCTCTTAATCTCTGAGTCATCTCTCCAGCCCTCCATACAATATGTTTTGATTACACCCTCCACCAAATTCTCCCAGAATTTTTTCACCTCTCTATTCATCCAACTTTTCTTCTTTTTGTGATGATTAATTTGTTTGTCAACTTGATTAAGATTGGAATTAACTAAAACTCAAATAGCTGGGCACATCTGTGAGGGGATGTTTCTCTTAATTAAATCATTTGAAGTGGGAAGATCCACCTTTAATCCAAATCTTCTAAGGAGAAAATATCCACCTTTAATCTGATCTCGGCTTTCTGATGGAATGACAGGAATATTCACACATTTCTGCAAACTTCTACAGCCACTATGGAAATCAATATGGTGGTTTGTCAAAAAAATGAATCAATATATCTTATGACCCAGGTATACTATTCTTAGGCATATACTCAAAGGAAGCTTCATCCTACCACACAGACACTTGCTCAGCTGTGTTTATTGCTGCTCCATTCATAATAGCCAAAAACTAGAAACAACCTAGATGTCCCTCAACAGAAGAATGGATAAAGAAAATGTACATTTACACAATGGAGTAATACTCAACTGTTAAAAAAATGACACCATAAAATTTCCTGTCAAATGAATGGAACTAGAAAAATCATCCTGAGTGAGATAACCCAGACCCAGAAAGATAAGTAGGGCATATATTCACTTATATATGAATATTATCTATTAAATAAATGGTAACCAACCTACAATTCATAGACCCAGATAGGTTAGGTCTAGAGGAAGGGATTAGTGAGGACGCATGTATCTTCCTGGGAGGGGAAAATAGAATAGACTTTATGGGTAAACTAAGGGTGACGTGTGGAGACATGAATAACAGGACCAGGTGGAAAAGGGGAGAAGATCTAGGATTGAAAGAGGAATGAAGGGAGAGTCTGCTAGCATTGATGAGCATTTAAGGGATGGTATGAAAATCTAGGGCAGTGGAAACCTTCTTAAATACATGAAGGCAATCCTAATGAGGTCTAACAATGTAGGGATAGATTCCCAACTGGTCCTCACTTGACATCAAACAAGGTCTCCAGCACCAGAACTGGGTTCCATTCATTTGAATTATTGACCAAATGTCCCATGAACATTTCCACACAAGCCAGGCTGTTGCCAAAACAATGGGTTGCTCTCCTCAAATGGATAGGAAAGCCTCATTGCTGAGGGGGAAAACCACACTACTCATTATACTTAGAAAGTCAAGCTGGAGCCAACATGAAGTCCTCATGACTACTTTCTTGTCTCTTTGGTTTGAAAAGTTACTCTGCAGGCTAGCAGGCTACCAAAAGAGAACCGTAAACACCAAAACAGTCACAAAACTTTGGCCTACCATTTGTCCTGCCTGTGAGATATACTCTGGCAATGGTGGCACAGAACTTTGGTAAGTAGCCAACCAGTGTCTGATTTGGCTTACATCCCAGTTCACCAGACAGAACCAATATCCAGCACTGCTTGGGTGACCAAGAACAAGAAACTAGATAGTCAGAGTCCTAGGGTAAAACCAAGCAGTACTATTTTGTTTGGTTTTAAAGTATCAAAAAATGACTCCTAATGAATGATATTCTGCCATATTCATAGATCCATGATGATGTGGGATTCTCCTCTGAATGATGTGAATACCATTGGTTAATAAAGAATCTGCTCTGGGCCTATTGCAGTGCAGAATAGAGCAAGGTGGGAATCAAAGCAGATAGAGGAGGAGAGAGTAGGCAGAGTCAAAGAGATACCATGTAGCTGCCAAAGGAGTAAGATGCCTGACAGAGCCCGTGGGAACTTTGCTGGTAGACCACAAATTCATGATGATTCACAGATTAATAGAGATGGGCTAATTTAAGATATAAGAGCTAGCTATAAATATTTATAAACTAATAGGGCAAGCAGTATTTAATTAATATTGATTCTGTGTAATTATTTCAGGTCTGGGTGGCCAGGAAACAAAAAAGCAACCTCCACCTACAAATTGGTGCCCAATGTGGGGCTTGAACCCAGGACCCTGAGATTAAGAGTCTCATATTTTACAGATCGAGCTAGGTCAGTCTACCTACTAAGCAATGATACAAAAGAACTTTGAGTGATTGTCCAAGCAGCAAGATGTCTCTGTCAATTCTAGAGTTTTGAAAGTTGCTTGATTGTACTTTCTATCTATTCAAGTAATATTATCTCCCTTCTCAGGTCTTTGATGGGGTTGAAAACTAGATAGTCATAGTTACTTTCCTCTCATGACTTAGTCAAGCCATTTCTAATGCAAGACTCAGACTCCTTAGCATACAAAAATTATTAAAACATTTAGTATATGTTCTTACTTAATATTGTTTATGCTGGCTATAATTCTAATTTTTATACTTGATATATAGTTTTGTATTGGGTTTGAAACTCTCTTATTTAGACAAAAGGAGGAGGTGATGAGGAACCTCCTTCAGCCAATGGCCTTTGAGATGCTGGACCAGGTTGGGCATGGTCTTGGGTAGCAAAAAAACGTGCCTGATTGCACACTAGCTCTCTCTCTCTTCTCTTGGCTGGTTGTTGGATTCACTTCCTGTTGCCCACTTGTGCAGAGGACTGTGATCTGTGAGTCCCTCCTAAATAAAGAACTCTTCATTATAATCAACTCTGAGCTAGTGTGGGATAATTTTATTCACGTTCTCCTACACCGTGCCTGATTCAGTCATCATCAGGAAAGCTTCCTCCTGCAGCAGATGGGAACAAATACAGAGACCCACAGAGACTTCCTTATGCAGAGAGGAAGTCCTTGGAACACACAGCTCTAACTGGGATGTCTGCATCAAATCCCTTTTCTCGGAGCTCAGGGAACCATCCGGAAGAGGAGATAGAAAGAATGTAAGAGCAAGATGGGATAGATGACACCAGAGGAACAAGGACCTCTGGGTCATCTGAACAAAGCTTATATGAACTCACAGAGACTGAAGCAGCAATCACAGAACCAGGGCTGACACAGCTCTGCACTAGGTCCTCAGCGTATATATCATAGCTTTCAGTTTAGTATTTTTATGGGACTACTATATGTGTGAATAAGTAGGTCTATGAATTTTGTGCCTTTCTTTGGGGCTCCTTTACTTTTGTTAGATTGCCTGCTCCAGTCTCGATGTGATCTGTTTTCTATTTTCTTTTTAATCTTATTATATGTTATTTTGTCATGTTTGACTGTTACCTGTTAGAAGCTTGCTTTTTTAAAATGAGAGACAGAAAGGGGGTGGAACTGAAAGGGAGGGGAGGTGAAGAGTAATCAGGAAGAGTAGAGGGAGAGGAAACTGTACTTAGGACATATATGAGAAAAGAATCTATTTTCAGTAAAAGGAAGAAAAAAAACAAAAATTAAAAATTAAAACACAAACACAAACACACACACACACACACAATCCACAAGAACAAACAAAAAATTCAACAGACAAAAGGCCAAAAAAAAAATCCAAAACAAAGCAAAGTGAAGAAAACATCCACTAAATACTACAGCTGGATAAGCATTCCTGGACATGGGCCTACCATGGAGCTTGATCAAAATACCCAGTGACACTCCACTGGAGAAAACTGATATTTTGCTCTGCTAATGGATATCAATTACAGGTAGAGTTTTGGTTAGGGTCCTAATTTAAGATTAGGAACCCCTTATCTTCTTCCCGTTCTCCATGCTGGGACCCTGTGTGGCTTTAACCTGGGCAGACCTTGGGCACACTGCCACTGTCCCATGAGTCCATGTGTGAGTCAATCCCATTGTGTCTGGATGACACCTTTTCCTTGGAGTCATCCACCTCCTCTGGCTCTTAGACTCTTTCCACTTCCTCTTATGCACAGATTCCTGAGCCTTAAGGGTAGGATTGATGAAGGCATCTTATTTGTGATGGAAAATTCCAAAGTCTCTTACTCTTGGTGTACTGTCCAGCTGTGGGTCTCTAGTTAGTTACCATCTACTGCAAGAAACTTCTCTGATGGACCACTGTGGGGTGAATATGGGGTGAGATACCTAGGTCATTTGTTACATAATTTGTCTTAGTGTTCAAAAAACTTATTATATTACTTAAAACATCTTTAGTGATTTCTAGTCTTTTTAATTTTGATAAATGGGTCATAGGTAATTATTTTTGTAACTGACTTGATACTGTAAACTTTGGATCTGAAATTGACTAACTCTTGAAAGAAAAGATAAAATACACAGAGTAGAAAATAGGGAAAAATATTTGCCTAAACTACAACAATTCTAATCCCTCCCTAAGAAAAGTCTTTACATTTTACATTGATCATGCCCAGACATTTAGAGAAAAAAAGGAAAATGAAAACTGAGGCTAGGACCTCAATGATTATCTAAAGTACTAACTTTACTATAAAAACTTCCACCTCAAGAAAATCATCATGATTTTTCATTTATTTTTTATTAAATAAACCTGAATCATTTGTATAAATAAATGTATTCAGCACAAACAGAATAAACATGCTTCACTGTTCGTTATATAAACTCACACATTGGAACAGTTTTCCACAGTTGATCACCACATAAGTTACACATTTTCTCTACGATATGATGTGCAAAGTTAAAAGTTCTCTTTGAAACTCCAGAGCCCCGATTTGGCACAGATGACCAACAAAAGTGAAAGGATGTGTGTGAACACTTTTATTTTCTGCTCTCTGGGATTTGAATACTAAATACAATGGTCTAAAGAACGGAGCTATGCCCTTTAAATTTTCTATTTGTTTATAAGAAGTGGATGAAATATAGCTCATGCTTTCTTCATAAATGGTGGGGAACTATCTGTGATTATTTCAAACATGGCTTTATCCTCCTCTTGTATTCTCCTACAACACACTTTTTGAAGTAGCCATTAGTATTTTGGAATAGGATTGGATTTGCAGATAGGGTTTTAGGGGGACCCCAACTGAAAATAAAACCACATAGTGTGCTCTAACCTGATAGGGCCAATGTGTTTATGAGAACAGGAAGTGAAGGAAACATACACGGAATTAAAATAATGAGAGGATGCTGAGGAGTGAGGAAAGCAATTTGCGAGCCAGAATAATTAACCATGCCAGCAACTTGATTTTAGACCCTAGCATCCAGCAGGTCCTCCCAGTCTGCCTAGTGTTTGTGTGTTTTCATGGCTGCTTTATCTAACTTAGTAAAGGCTGGTTGTAAGGATGAGGACATAGGAAAGAGGAGGCTTTTTGTTTTGTTGTTTTCTGTGTAATGGAAAGATCCCGATTTTGTGTTGAGAAAGGAGTGGGGTTTTTTTTTTCTTTTTTTAGTAAAAACGGATAGAGTATATGATTATTTTCATATATTTTTAAAGGGTTTATTTATTTTATGTGTATGGGTGTTTGCACATGTATGTATGTGCACTGTATGTATGTCTGGTGCCTGTGGAAGCCTGAAGAGGGTGTCAGATCCTGTGAAGCTGGAGATACAAACAGCTGTGAGCCACCATGTGAGTGCTGGGAACGGAACTTGAGTCCTCTTCAAG